>NC_133648.1:204959365-205202500 GCF_009905375.1 Apium graveolens
TTTTTTTTATTTTGCTAGTGTCATAAGATTTCCACTGAAATAATTACTTCTTCCATGGAATCATTTGTTTATTGAAGACTACTAGGTCAGTATCTAGCACAGTTATCCTCATAGGATTGAATAGGTACTAGAACAGACATATCACTTATCATAGTTTAGAAACATATATCAGACAACAGTCAGTACTTAAAGACATTTATCAATTAAGCACAGAATACACAATGAGATTAATTCTGTAAATACTGAGCATAAAGTCTGATAACACAGAACAAGTCTAAGCAGATTTAGAGAAAGAACCTGAAACCATTCCAAGTTCATTTACCAATCTTGTAAAAGTAGCTTCACATAATGGTTTTGTGAAGATATCTGCCAACTGTTGATCTGTGGGAACAAAATGCAATTCCACTGTACCTTCATCCACATGTTCCCTGATGAAGTGGTACCTGATGCTGATGTGCTTTGTCATTGAGTGTTGAATTGGATTACCTGTCATAGCAATAGCACTTTGATTATCACAGTAAATAGGGATTTTGAAATATGTTAACCCATAATCCAGTAACTGATTCTTCATCCAAAGAATCTGTGCACAACAGCTTCCTGCAGCAATATACTCTGCTTCTGCAGTTGATGTGGAAATTGACTTTTGTTTCTTGCTGTACCAAGAAACCAATCTGCCTCCAAGAAATTGGCAGCTTCCACTTGTGCTTTTCCTGTCAATTTTGCAACCTGCAAAATCTGCATCTGAGTAACCTATTAGTTTAAAATCTGATTCTCTAGGATACCATAATCCCAGAGCAGTTGTCCCTTTAAGATACTTAAAGATTCTTTTTACAGCTGTTAAGTGAGGTTCTCTTGGATCTGCTTGAAATCTTGCACAAAGACAGGTAGCATACATGATATCAGGTCTACTAGCAGTTAGATAGAGTAGAGAGCCAATCATACCTCTGTAGTCAGTAATATCTACTGATTTACCGGTATCCTTATCCAGTTTTGTTGCAGTGGCCATTGGAGTGGATGCACTTGAACAATCTTGCATTCCAAATTTCTTTAGCAAGTTTCTGGTGTACTTGGTTTGACAAATAAAAGTGCCTTCCTCATTCTGCTTGACTTGAAGGCCCATAAAATAGCTAAGTTCCCCCATCATACTCATCTGATATCTTGACTGCATTAGTTTGGCAAACTTCTTGCAAAGTTTGTCATTTGTAGATCCAAAAATGATATCATCAACATAAATCTGGACCAGAAGTAAGTCCTTTCCATGGTTGAGGTAGAACAGTGTTTTGTCTATTGTCCCTCTGTTGAATCCACTTTCCATAAGAAACTGAGCTAAAGTCTCATACCATGCTCTAGGAGCTTGCTTAAGTCCATAAAGTGCTTTGTCAAGTCTGTAGACATAGTCTGGATGTTTGGTATCTACAAAACCTGGAGGTTGTTCAACATATACCTCTTTCTCCAAGTCTCCATTGAGAAAAGCACTTTTCACATCCATTTGAAAGACAGTAAACTTTTTGTGAGCAGCATAAGCCAAAAATATCCTTATGGCTTCTAACCTAGCAACTGGTGCAAATGTTTCATCATAATCAATTCCCTCCTGTTGAGAATATCCTTTTGCAACCAGCCTTGCCTTATTCCTTGTAATTATGCCATCACTGTCAGTTTTGTTTCTGAATACCCACTTTGTACCAACAACAGATCTATTCTTTGGTCTTGGTACTAGGGTCCAGACTTTGTTTCTTTCAAATTCATTCAACTCTTCCTGCATTGCTTGCACCCAATTAGCATCTTGAAGAGCTTCTTCCACTTTCTTTGGCTCAGTCTGAGAGAGAAAAGAATTGTAAAGACACTCATTTGAAGTACCTGTTCTAGTTCTGACACCTGCATCAGGATTTCCAATTATCAAATCAGGTGTATGTGATTCTGTCCACTTCCTTGCAGATGGAAGGTTTTCTCTAGAACTGGATGCTCCCCCATGATCCATGCTATCTTCATTTTCATTTTCTGATACTCCCCCTGAAACTATGCTCTCTGAGTTGGATTCTTCAGTATTTAGATTTTCAGCACTATCAGAACTTGGCTTATCAGAACTTGACGAATCAGAACTTGAAGAGCCAGATGCATGTTCGGATGTTTCTTGAGATGTGGTAGGATCTTGAGTATGCTCCCCCTGCATAGGTGCATCTTCCTTTAACGTAGTCACCACAGTTTTAATAACATCAGAGTTTAATCCATCAGAGTTTGCAGTATAAGGACTTAGACTGTCAGGATTTTCAGTATCAGAATATGAGTCTTCATTTTCAAATCTCAGCTGATCATGGTCAATGAAATCTTTAAGACCAGTGATCTTTTTGTCATCAAAAGAGACATTGATAGATTCCATGACCACTTTTGTTCTCAAATTATAGACTCTGAAGGCTTTTGTGGAAAGTGGATATCCAACAAAGATTCCTTCATCAGCTTTTAGATCAAACTTTGATAGCTGTTTAGGATGAGTCTTGAGAACAAAACACTTGCATCCAAATACATGAAAATATTTCAGATTTGGCTTCTTTTTCTTCACCATCTCATATGGTGTTTTTCCATGCTTGTTAATGAGTGTTGCATTTTGAGTAAAACAAGCAGTCTGCACAGCTTCAGCCCAGAAATAGGTTGGAAGCTTTGCTTCTTCAAGCATTGTACGTGCAGCTTCAATGAGAGTTCTATTCTTCCTTTCAACAACTCCATTTTGCTGTGGAGTACCAGGAGCAGAATATTCCTGCTTTATTCCATGGCTTTTGCAGAACTCTTCCATTTTCAAATTCTTGAACTCAGTGCCATTATCACTCCTTAAAATTTTCACAGAATCTTTGACCATTTTATCCAGCTGTTTGACATGATCAATCAAGATAGATGCAGTTTCACTTTTTGTGTGCAAGAAATACACCCATGTGTATCTGGTGAACTCATCCACTATGACCAACGCATACTTCTTCTTTGCAATAGACATGACATTTACTGGACCAAATAGATCAACATGTATAAGATGATAAGGCTCAAGAATTGATGAATCAGTCTTGCTCTTGAATGAAGATTTTCTTTGTTTGGCTTTCTGACATGAATCACAAAGACCATCAGGAGCAAATACTGTGTTTGGCAATCCTCTCACAAGATCTTTCTTGACCAGTTCATTTATATTATTGAAATTTAAATGAGCGAGTTTCTTATGCCAATTCCAGCTTTCTTCAATTGATGCTCTACTTAACAGACAGATTGCAGAGCCATCAGTACTTGTTGAAAGCTTAGCTTCATAAATGTTACCACGTCTGTATCCTTTCAGAACAACTTTGCCTTTAGATTTACTCACAACTTCACAGTGTTCTTCAAAAAAATCCACATGATAACCTCTGTCACAGATTTGACTTATACTCAGTAGGTTGTGTTTAAGTCCTGAGACCAGAGCTACTTGTTTAATTATGACATTTCCAAGATTGATATTGCCATATCCCAATGTTTTTCCAATGTTGCCATCTCCATAAGAAACACTTGGGCCAGCTTTCTCCACAAAGTCTGATAGCAGGGCCTTATTTCCAGTCATATGTCCTGAACATCCACTGTCCAGAACTAGAATATTTTTGCTGTTGCCCTGCAATCACAAAGACCACTAATTATTAGTTTTAAGGACCCAGACTTGCTTGCATCCTTTGGCCTTATTAAGTTTGTTAACATTTGCAGCGAATTTAGCATCAGAGTTTATGTTAACATTTTTCTTAACAGAATTTACACTATCAGACTTTGAATCAGAATTTACACTAGAAGGAACAATGAAAACTTTCTTCAAAGAAGGTTTTATTTGATAATAATCATAGTACAAACTATGATATTCCTTACAAGTATAAATGGAATGCAATAAACTACCACAATGAAAACAAGGATTTTGTGGTTTGTATCTAACAGACTGACTCTTAACTCCTGATTTTGAAGGTAAGGAGTTAATATTCTTATTCTTCCTGCAAAAAGAAGCCAGATGGTTAGAACTTCCACAGTTATGACATGTTTTCCTAGGAGCATCAGGAACAGGTTTATAATCATTGCTTTTATTCACACCTTCCTTTCCATTCCTATTTTTCCTAGGTGATTTTACCTTGTTTGCATTCTTGATATCTTTCAGCTTATGCTTAAGCTGCTTCTTTGTCATTAAGCCTATGTTTACTTCAGCTGTCTTTTCCTGTTTTAGTTTGTCAGAAGTTAATTCCTCTTTAACTTCTGATTTCTCATTATCAGACTTTACAGTTACAAACTTAACAGGTTTTAACTTTGGCTTTTGCTTAACAACAGGCTTAATTTCTTCAGTTCCTTTATCATTCTTATTCTCTCCATAACCTAAGCCCTCTTTCCAATTTTCACTACTTAGCAAATTTTGAGTTGTTCTGCCAGAGTTAGTCCAAGTCCTGATTATCTCTCTTTCCTTTTCTAACTCAGTTTTTAGAGATTCATTCATTTTTAGCACTTCATCCCTAATATAAAAAGCATCATCTCTATCCTTCTGAGTTTGATGGAACATGACTAACTCTTTTTCTAAGAAATCATTCCTTTTCTTAAATGCAAGATTTTCAGAAGTTAATCTTTCACATGTTAAGGTTTGATCTCTATAACTAACAAACATGGTTTTAAGATATCTTCTTAACTCATTAATATCATCAGTATGAAAAGCATAAGTAGTCTGAGGTACCTTTGTATCAGCAGCTTCAGAACTGCTCTCAGCACTTTCTTTATCAGCATTTGCCATCAATGCATAGTTCTCCTCACTTTCAGAGTCTGAAGTGTCTGTCCAGCTTTTCTGCTTTGTGACAAGAGCCTTGCCTCTGTCACCCTTTACCTTCTTGCAGTCAGGAGATATGTGGCCTTTCTCACCACAGTTATAGCTTTTAACATTGGTGTAATCTCCTCTATCAGACTTTCCTCCTCTGCCTTCAGATCTTCTGAAATTCTTCTTATCAGAACTTATGCTTTTCCTGGAAAACTTCTTTCCCAACCTGAACTTCCTGTATGCAATCTTGGTGATTCCTTTCACCATAAGAGCACACAGTTTCATCATCTCCTCATCAGCATCAGTCTCAGGCAATCTTTCAGAATCTGAGTCATCATCACTCTCAGAACTTGATGACTCAGTATCAGACTTTATGAAAAGAGCTTTACCCTTGTCTTTCTTTGAGGAAACTGCTTTGGGGAATTCTTCTTCAGCCTTAAGAGCAACTATCCTTGACTTTCCTCCTTTCCTCTTGCTTCTTTGTTCCATCTCCAGCTCATGAGTCTTGAGCATTCCATAGATTTCGTCAAGAGTTGTTTCATCAAGATTGTAGTTGTCTCTTATTGTTGTTGCCTTCAAATCCCAGCATTCCGGAAGAGCTAACAAGAACTTAAGATTTGAATCTTCAAGATCATACTCTTTATCAACCAATGACAAATCATTCAAAAGTTTGACAAATCTATCATATAAATCATTCAGTGACTCATTAGTCTTTGAGTCAAAGTGTTCATACTCTTGAGTGAGTATTGTCTTCCTGTTCTTCTTAATTATGTCAGTTCCCTGACACCTTGTTTCCAGAGCATCCCATATCTCCTTAGCAGTCTTGCAGTTGATTACCCTGTTTGACATTACATTATCAATGGCACTATGCAGTAAGTGCGTACCTTAGCATCCTTAGCAATTGATGCTATGTCCTCAGCAGTATAATCACTCTTCTCCTTTGGTACGGTCATTGCTGCTTCTCCTGCAACTGCAACAGCGAGTTTGGTTGGTTTGTGAGGACCTTCCTTGATTCTATCCAGGTATTCTGGATCTGTTGCTTCCAGGAACATGGTCATCCTTACCTTCCATATGGGATATTCAGATGGTCTCAGTATGGGGACTCTGATGGTCTCATACCGACTCTGAATTTGTGTCTTTGGTGGTTCCTCGGTTGTGGTAGGCTTAGTTGGAGTTTCTGTGTCCGACATGATTGTGTTTGGATCTTTAACTGTATGTAAGTTAACAGATAGGCTCTGATACCAATTGTTAGGTCACACACACACTGTAGAGGGGGTGAATACAGTGTATAGTACACTCAAATCGAACTTTAAGATCTTAAGTAACAGAAAATAAACTTTATTGAAACAATAAACTCTGTTACAGTATGGAACTGTTACCTCTCAGTGATGAACAAATATCACGAGAGCTGCTAGGGTTACAATGAATAATCTTTTCTAATAATGATAACACTTATAGTGTAAACCCTATGTCTGTGTTTATATACTACACAGTTACAAGATAATCGCTAATTGATATGGAATATAATTCTGCTTCCTAAAATATATCAATCAGATATCTTTTCTTCCAAGTATTCCATTCTTCACGGAATTCCTTCTTCATGCATATCTCTTCTTATGTTTATCTCGATCTTCTTCCCTTTAATCAGCTACTGTCCTTATCTGATTGTCCTTCAGCACTTAAGTTCTGATATCTATCTTCTGATGATTATCTCCTGATAATATAAGTACTGATATCCTTAAGTCCTGACTTCCAGTATAAGTACTGATCAACAGTTAAGTACTGATTTATCCTGTTCTCGTAAGATCTGAAAGCTAAACATAAAACATATTAGCCATGACATTATCAAATATATCTAACAGGTGTCTTTCCATGCTTGTTGATAAGTGTTACATTCTGAGTAAAACAAGCAGTCTGCACAGCTTCAGCCCAAAAATAGGTTGGTAACTTTGCTTCATCAAGCATAGTTCGTGCAGCTTCAGTAAGAGTTCTATTCTTTCTTTCAACAACTCCATTTTGCTGTGGAGTTCCAGGAGCAGAAAATTCCTGCTTTATTCCTTGGTCTTTGCAGAACTCTTCCATAGTCAAATTCTTGAACTCAGTGCCATTATCATTTCTTATGATTATCACAGAGTCTTTAACCAATTTATCTAGTTGTTTGACATGATCAATCAAGATAGATGCAGTTTCACTTTTTTTGTGCAAGAAATACACCCATGTGTATCTGGTGAACTCATCCACTATGAACGTAGCATATTTCTTCTTTACAATAGACATGACATTCACTGGACCAAATAGATCAACATGTAATAAATAATAAGGCTCAAGAATTAAAGATTCAGTCTTGCTCTTGAATGAAGATTTTCTTTGTTTTGCCTTTTGACATGAATCACAAAGGCCATCAGGAGCAAATACTGATTTTGGCAGTCCTCTCACAAGATCTTTCTTGACTAGTTCATTTATATTGTTGAAATTTAAATGAGAGAGTTACTTGTGCTAATTCCAGCTTTCTTCAATTGATGCTCTACTTAACAGATAGATTGCAGAACCATCAGTATTTGTTGAAAGCTTGGCTTCATAAATGTTACCATGCCTATATCCTTTTAGAACAACTTTGCCTGCAGATTTGCATACAACTTCACAATGTTCTTCAAAAAAATCCACATGATAACCTCTGTCACAGATTTGACTAACACTCAACAAATTATGTTTAAGTCCTGAGACTAGAGCTACTTTTTCAATGATGACATTCCCAAGATTGATATTGCCATATCCCATAGTTTTTCCCATGTTGCCATCTCCATAAGAAACACCTTGGCCAGCTTTCTCCACAAAGTCTGATAGCAGGGCTTTATTTCCAGTCATATGTCCTGAACATCCACTGTCCAGAACTAGGATGTTTTTCCTGTTGACCTGCAATCATAAAGACCACTAATGATTAGTTTTAAGGACCCAGACTTGCTTGGATCCTTTGGCCTTATAAAGTTTGTTAACATTTACAGTGGATTTAGTATCAGAATTTATGTTAACAGTTTTCTTATCATAATTTACAATATCAGACTTTGCATCAGAACTTACACTAGAAGGAATAATGCTAACTTTCTTTAAAGAAGGTTTTATTTGATAATAATCATAGTACAAACTATGATACTCCTTACAAGTATAAATTGAATGCCATAAACTACCACAATGAAAACAAGGATTATGTGGCATATATCTAACAGACTGACTCTTAACTCCTGATTTTAAAGGTAAGGAGTTTATGTTCTTATTCTTCCTGCAAAAAGAAGCCAGATGGTTAGAATTTCCATAGTTATAACATTTCTTTCTAGGAGCATTAGGAACAGGCTTATAATCATTACTTTTATTCACACCTACCTTTCCATTCCTATTTTTCCTAGGTGGCTTTACCTTGTTCACATTCTTAATATTTTTCATCTTATGCTTAAGCTGCTTCTTTGTCATTAAGCCTATGTTTACTTCAGTTGGCTTATCCTGTTTTGGTTTGTCAGAAGTTATTTTCTCTTTAACTTCTGATATATCAATATCAGACTTTACAGCTACAAACTTAACAGGATTTACCTTTGGATTTTGTTTAACAACTATAGGCTCAATTTCTACAGTTCCTTTATCATTCTTATCATCTCCATAACCTAAGCCCTCTTTCCAGTTTCCACTACTTAACAAATTCTGAGTTGTTCTGCCAGAGTTAGTCCAAGTCCTGATAATTTCTCTTTCCTTTTTTAACTCAGTTTTTAGAGATTCATTTATTTTAAGCGCTTCATCTCTAACATAGAAAGCAGCATCTCTATCTTTCTGAGTTTGATGGAACATAACTAACTCTTTTTCTAAATAATCAGTCCTCTTTTTATAAGCAAGATTTTCAGAAGTTAATCTTTCACATGTTAAAGTTTGATCTCTATAACTAATGAACATGGTTTTAAGATATCTTCTCAACTCAGTAATATCATCAGTATGAAAGGCATAAGTTGTTTGAGGTACCTTTAATTCAGCAGCTTCGGAACTGCTATCAGCATTTTCCATCAAGGCATAGTTCACCTCACTTTCAGAATCTGAAGTGTCTGTCCAGTTTTTCTTCTTTGTGATCAGTGCCTTGCCTTTGTCAGTCTTCACTTTCTTGCAATCAGGAGATATGTGGCATTTCTCACCACAGTTGTAGTATTTAACATTTGACTAATCTCCTCTGTCAGACTTTCCTCCTTTGCCTTCAGATTTTCTGAAACCTCTCTTATCAGAACTTGCACCTTTCCTGGAAAACTTCTTTCCCCTTCTGAATTTCCTGTATGCAATCTTTGTGATTCCTTTCACATAAGAGCACACAGCTTCATCATCTCTTCATCAGGGTCTATCTCAGATAGACTTTCTGTTTCTGAATCCTCATCACTATTAGAACTTGGTGACTCAGTATCAGACTTTGTGATGGGAGCCTTTCCTTTGCCTTTCTTTGAGACAATCATTTTAGGGGATTCCTCCTCATCCTTCAGAGCAACTGTCCTTGACTTTCTCCCATGCCTCTTGCTTCTTTGATCCATCTCACGTTCATAAGTCTTGAGCATACCATAAATTTCATCAAGAGTTGTTTCATCAAGAGCATAGTTGTCTCTTATAGTTGTGGCCTTCAAATCCCAACTTTCAGGAAGATCTAAAAGGAATTTCAGATTAGTATCCTCAAGATCATATTCCTTATCCACCAGTGACAGATCATTCAAGAGTTTGACAAATCTATCTTATAAACTAGTCAATGACTCATCAGGTTTTGAGTCAAAGTGCTCATACTCTTGAGTGAGTATAGTCCTCCTGTTCTTTCTAGTTGAGTCAGTTCCCTGGCATCTTGTCTCCAAGGCATCCCATATCTCCTTTGCAGTCTTGCAGTTAATTACCCTGTTTGACATGACATTATCAATGGCACTGTGCATCAAATGTCTTACCTTTGCATCCTTTGCAATAGATGAGATATCTTCAGCTGTATATTCACTTTTCTCCTTTGGTATAGTCTGTGCTGGCTGATCTGCAACTACAACAGAGAGCTTGGTTGGCTTGTATGGTCCTTCATTAATTCTGTCAAGGTATTCTGGATCTGTAGCTTCCAGAAACATAGACATCCTCACCTTCCATATGGAATACTCAGAAGGTTTCAGTATGGGAACCCTAATAGTCTCATATCGATTATGGATTTGAGTCTTTGGAGTTTCTTCAGTTTTGGTGGGCTTGGTTGGAGTTTGTGCTTCTTAAGACATGATTGTTTTTGGATCTTTACTGTATGTATGTTAACAGATTACTCTGATACCACTTGTTAGGTCACACACACTGTAGAAGGGGGTTGATTACAGTGTTTACTACAATCAAATCGAATATAAGAACTCAAATAACAGAAAATAGATTTTATTCAACACAATAAACTCTGTTACAAAGAACTGTCCTCTCTCAGTGATGAACAAATTATCACGAGAGCTGCTAGGGTTACAGTGAATAATAAACTTGATTATGATAACACATATAGTGTAAACCCTATGCCTATGTTTATATACTACACAGTTACAAGATAATCTTCTAATTGATATCGAATACAATTCTGCTTCCTAATATATATCAAACAGTTATCTTTTCTTCCAAGTATTCTATTCTTCAAAGAATTCTTCTCCATGCATATCTCTTCTTATGTTTGTCTTGATCTTCTTTCCTATCAATCAGCCGCCTTCCTTATATGAACGTCTCCTTAAGTCCTAATATTATCTCCTGATAAATATCTCCTGATAACTTAAGTTCTGACAACTTAAGTTCTGATATCTTAAGTCCTGACTTCAGTATAAGTACTGATTTCCAGTTAAATCCTGATTTGTCCTGTTAAGTAAGATCTGAGAACTAAACACAAATCATATTAGACATGATATCACAAATATATCTAACATTATTTTAGGAAGTTCATCTTCCTTTTCATCTAATTCTAATGGATTTTTGTGAACGGGAGTCCCGATATCCATATTTTCGAATTGCCAAATAATATTTTCAATATCATCTTGTTCGACATTTGATCAACAAGATCTTTATATTTCGCGGGTGGTTTACTTTCATCAAATGCCACATTTATTGATTCTTCCACCATGAGCGACTTTAGATTGAACACTCTATAAGGTTTACTATTATTCGAGTATTCAAGAAATACACCTTCGTCCGATTTCGGATCAAATTTTGTAAGGTATTCTTTTGAATTTAATTTGAAGCATTTTCTTCCGAATACTCGAAAGTAGCTTAACTTCGGAATTTTGCCAAAATAGAGCTCGTAAGGAATCTTTTGCTATAGGTCATAGCAAAACCCGATTAAGAATATGGCAAGCCGCTAACATAGCTTCGACCCAAAAATATTTAGGTCGACGAGATTTCATTTAGCATTGTGCTAGCCATTTCTTGGAGTGTTCTATTTTTCAGTTCAACTACTCCGTTTGATTGTGGAGTATATGGAGCGGAAAAATTATGTGTGATGCCATGTTCATCACAGAAGTTGGTAAAACTGGAATTCTCAAATTCTTTACCATGATCAGTCCTTATATAGACTATGGTTTTATTTTGTTGATTTTGAATCCTTTTACATAAAGAATAGAAGGATTCAAAAGTGTCACTTTTGGCTTTGAGAAATTCCGTCCATGTAAATCGTGAATAATCATCTACGATTACCAACGTATATGAGCAACCTCCGAGACTTTGTATAGGAACCAGACTAATAAGATCCATATGTAATATCTCGAGAGGTCTTGAGGTAGATACCATGAATTTTTCTTTATGAAATGCTCGAATTTGTTTACCAATTTCGCAAGCTTCACAAGTATGATCTTTATGATAGTTTAGCTTTGGTATACCTCGTACATGGTCTTTAGTTGATATATTCTTTATCAGCTTCATGTTGGCATGTCCTAATCTTCGATGCCATAGCCATCGATCATCATTTATAGTGATTAGGCATACGATCACTTGCTTTCTCATGTCACATATATATACATTCTTATCTCAAGGGCAAGTGAGGACCAACTTTCCGGATTTATCAAGAATTGAACAATGAGTAGTGTAGAAAATTACCTTGTATTCATTGTCGCATAATTGACAAATGGAGAGAAGATTGTACTTTAATCCGGTGACTAATTGAACGTCGAAAATTTTAACTTTTTTCATTACCGATATCTCCGATGCCGACAATGTTTCCTTTGCTATTATCTCCAAATGTTATGTTCCCCGTTGTGACCCTTTTAATGTTGTTCAATAGTGACTTGTTTCCGGTCATATGTCTTGAACACCCACTATCAAGGTACCATATGTCTTGTTTCGCGGCAAGACAAATCTACAAAACCGATTAATTAAATTTATAGGTACCCATTTGTCTTGAGAGTCCTGGAGTTAGTACATCATACATAACATTTGTTTTTTCATGGAAAAATCTAGGCATAGTATTCTGATGGGTTAGTGTTTGGTTAGAGTAATGTGTATTAAATTGTTATGCAGCGAATATCATATGATCCATAATTTGCCAGAGTAATGCTCCAAGTGTTGATGAATGTCTTATTAGTAATGTGTATTTAATTGTTAGTTATTTGGATGAACGTGTGATGTATTATTTGGTTGGACATATGTTTGTGAAAGTGGTTAAATTGTTGAATATAATATTCAAAGTTTTGCTTATATGATTGAGAATTGATGTGTATTATTGTCGTTGGGATAACATATGGTCTACGTTTAGTTTATTGAATTGTTTTTATGTATATTATTTTAGGATGGATAACTTATCATTAGGCACATAAAAATTTCTAGATGCATAATGCCTAGTTTGAGGTTGATAATACCTAGAGTTACCATGAAATCTAGGAGGATCATGATAAATAATATGTCTATTATTAGTATGGTAATTTGCATACACATTCCTATTGAGAGGTTGTTGTCTTCTAAATGCATTACCATTGACATGATATTTTATGTTTCTATCTCGAAACATGGGAGGTTGATGAGACCTTTGTTGCCTTTGATCTTTATATTCCCTATTCTTGTAAGACATTCGTTTATCATCTTTCTTGTATAATTCCTTGCAAAGCCATACATGCTTCCCTTTAATTTCACCATTCTTAAATTTATAATATTGAACGGTATGTCCAATCTTATTGCAATATAAACATTTATATGATGGTGATTCGGGTGAAGTCTTTATTGGTGATACAAATCTCCGAGTACTTTCTTTAGGAGGAGAATTCTTATTATATCCCAAACCTTCATGATTATATGAGGTTTTTGTATGCACCATTTGATCCAGCATCTTGTTGCCTTTTGTAAATCTTTGAATGACTTCTTCAAGATTTTTATTTTCTTTCTTTAAGGCATCAATCTTGTTGTTAAGGATTCTTTCTTGATCCATAACTTGAGCTATGAGTTTATGATTTTCTTCTTTTAACCTTAGAGCTTCACTTTTAAGCTCATTAGTTTCTAATAGCTCATTTTCTTTATCAAGATTGTCTTTATAAGATGTTTCTTTATCTTGAACATTTGATTCATTTAGAATTTTTAAGTTCAATAGATCAACATGAAGTTTACAAATATTATCATTTAATTGTATCATTTCATGTTCCATCTCTTCGTCTTTAAGAATTAGTGATATATTCTTTGTCTCAAGATTGAGTATATTTTCTTGAAGTTTATTTACCTTAATCTTGATGAGATGGTTTTGATCTTTTAGAGATGTAATCTCATTCTCATCTTGGACTTTTGAGTCCATCATCCGAGTATATTCTTTATTTTAAGTATGATGAATTTCCTCAATTTTTATCTTCTCGGACCATAGCAAGTGAAACCTTTGTTCAACATCTTTATACTTATTTTTATAACTTAATACAAGTTCAATTAAATCATGCTTATTTATATCTAAGAGGGATAAGTTAGATTCATCTAATAAAGATTTAATTGAGACATAGTTAGATGTTACCTCTTGATTTGAAGAGGAGATTTCCGTTGAGGTAGTTTCATCTTCGAGAGCCATTAAGCATAGATTGACCACTTCTTCACTAGCTTCAGAAGCTTCTTCATTTTCACTTAGATCCCAACCATTTTCGGCCATGAGCCTTCGTCCTTTTGAAAGTTTAGGACATTCTCTTTTGTAGTGACCGAGTTGTTTACATTCGAAACACACATCTTGTGTTTCCTCCGGAGATGCATCTTTTGATTTTGGAGGAGTGTACACGGGATGATTAGTTGAGACATTGGCATTACTATAAGTGTTAATATTTTGATTGTCTTTGCCTTTGTTATAGCTCGTTGACGGAAAATTACTCCTGTAGTTGGAAGAATAATTTTGAGAGTAATTTGGCCTTCCGTTAGAGTTAAAAACTCTTTGTTGATTATTTGATTTAAGGAAGCCTTTTCCGTATCTTTGAGCTTTGCTTTGAAGCACGCGACAGAATTGTCTATTGAGTAGAGCAATTTCACTCTCATCGAGATTTTGGAGTTCCTTATTTAACTCCTCATCTTTTACATCTTCATCAATTAAGATGGCCTTTAGAGCCATATTTTTCTTTTTATCCTCCACTTTTGGAGCAACCTTTTCCAGAATATTATCTTCTTCGTAAGCACGAAGATTTCCGAATAGGTTATCAATCTTATACTCATTTAAATTGTGCATCTCTTTTATAGTAGTAACTTTGACCTTCCAACTAGGAGGGAGAGATTTGAGCACTCTTCTATTTTTTTCATTTTGAGTATAATTCTTTCCAAGTTGAGATAAGTCATCGATTATACGAGTAAATCTTGTTTCCATATCGATGATATTTTCTCCTTCTTAGAGTTTAAAGTTCTCTTATTCTTGGATCAATGTTTCCATCCGAGAATCTTTTATACCAGTGGTTCCTTCATAGGTTACCACTAATTTATTCCACATTTCTTGTGCCAACTTGCAATTATTTACTCTTTTATATTTTTTTTCTGCAAGTGCACTTGTGAGAACCATTTCCGCCTTGGCGGCTATATTCATTGTGGCTTCTTCCTCTAGATTATATTCACTAACCTTATTTTTGACGATGATGTCATCGACAGTTTGGTAGGGACGCGAACACCATCTTCGATAGCCATCCAAACTTTGACTCCTTGAGATCTAGTATAGATGCGAAACCTCGTTTTCCATGTTGCAAAGTTGGTGCCATCAAATAGAGGATATCATGAGCTTGACAGTCCTTCGCCACAACCAACGGGATTAATATACACCATTTTAGGACCACTTTTTATTATGCCTGTAAATCTGCTAATCACTTAAGAAACACGTTAAAATGCACCGCTCTGATACCAATTGATAGGTCCCGTAAAAGGGCTATATTAAGCTAGAAGGGGGGTTAAATAGCTTAATTAACAATTTAAAAATTATTATGGCATTTTAAAATAATTTATCCCTTTTTAAAACTTTACCTAGTGGTTATGCAGTTTATATGTGAGGAAAATAAAGTGCAAGGAAAGAAAATACCACACGGCAATTTTATCCTAGTTCGCGATGGTGCAACCTCTAATAGATTCGCTCACCCCTACGTCCAGTCCCCGAGCTCCTCTCCCGAACTCGGGTTTTTCCCTTATAATAAACTCGCTCCTTTAGTAGGCGGAGAAGCCTTTACACCCTTACAAATATTTGTCTTGGTGCATAACACAAGGGTCACCACCTCAAAAAAAAATTTAATACCTACACAACTTATCTTAGACAATAACTCCCCGCTATTTCTTCAAAGTTGATGTAGAACCCTTGTGTGGACTTGGCTTCCTTAGCCTTTGTTGGTCTTGGATCTTAGTGATCCGGTCTTGGGTCTTTCCTCTTCTTCACGGTGCAAATACTACTAACTCCCCGTTAGTACGTAAAGGACTTGGGTCTTAGAACGAGAATCACCTCACGTCACTTCACCTCACTACAAAACTAATAAGACAATCCACAAGAAAATAAGTATAGAGAAAAAGATGGGTTGAACTAGTATGTTACGGTACTAGCCCACAAGATAATATAATATTCAAATAAGAATATTAAATATCAACTATGTATACTTGACTTGAGATATAGAATAATATTTCAAGTATACTTTCGATTACTCCGTCTTTTTAGACTATATGTTTATCGGAGTAATATAATGTCTTATATATATATAAGCAATATAGCTTATGACTTATTTGGTATTCTTCTTCTTTCGATTATGTATTTATAAATCGAAGAATACTTTAGTTACAATCCCGGAATTGGAACTTATCCTTTTTAAGCTCGTAGGCTTAAGGATTTTAGTATACTTATATTTTGACAATTATAGATACAAAGTATACTTTTAACTTCGTGCACAATTTATAGGTTCTATATGAGCCAAGATCGAGATAAAAGAAGTGCAAGTAATTGGCTTTGTATTTGTGCTTTCGAAGTTTAGGTGGATGATTATGAAGTTTACTATTTATCGATTTATAATCCCACGGAACACTAAAGATGTTAGTGGGGATTATACGAAACTTTTCATAATGATACTATATACACGAACTATGCGTTGGCCAAGATCCAAATAAATGAAGTGCAAGTAATTGGCCAACTCATGTGATTAAATCCACCTTTGAAGCTTTAGACGGATAATTACGAAGTTAACTATTTATCGATTTATAATCCCACGGAACACTAAAGATGTTAGTGGGGATTATACGCTACTTTTCGTAATGATACTATATACACGAACTATGTGTTGGCCAAGATCCAAATAAATGAAGTGCAAGTAATTGGCCAACTCGTGTGATTAAATCCGTCTTTGATATTTGAAAAAATTATAAACCTTACTATTGATCGAATTATAATCCCACGGAACACTAAAGATGTTAGTGAGGATTATACGATACCTTTCGTAATTATTTCTATATTTATGAAATATGTTGGCCAAGATCGAGATAAATAAAGTTCAAGTAATTGGCCAACTCGCGAGGTTTTTCAAATATGAAATCTCACTCGTGAGGAGTTATAGAGATTTATGAAATCTCACTCGTGAGGAGTTATAGAGATTTATGAAATCTCACTCGTGAGGTGTTATACAGATTTAAGTACTTGGATTTTATAGATCTTCTTTTTGAAGATCAAGTACTTTATTCAAATTCCGAGTTCGAATCTTTGTTCTCTTTTCTTTGAGAACCTTGTTTATAGGAGATCTAGTATTAGAGCTTGAGATGAAGTAGAGAAATTAAGTACAGAGCTCAAATAAAAAAACTCAAAGAAGAAGCTAAAAATTACCACTTTTGAAAAACGGTCGGAAAAGTTCTCCGGAAAAATTCGCCGGAGATTCGGCCGGATTTTGGCACTATGGTCGAACTTGGGCAGTCCTTCGGGAGGCCGGAGAGTGGTAGTAGATGAGCTCACTTGGTGGGATAAATCTTGGTTGGGTGAAGCTAAGATTGGGTTTCAAAAACCTTGTATATATATATATATTTAAGAGAGAGAAGGTTTTTGATAATAAGTGTTTGTATAGAATTTGAAAGAGATGAAGAGAAGCACTTCTTGAAAAAATTCCAGAAATTTTGTGGCTATATAGCTTGGTTGAAATGAGTTGGGGTGGGGGCTTATTTATAGGAAAAGTTAGGTGGATTGAATGGTGGAGATTTGAGGAAAATGGATGGTGGATGTTGCATGTCACATGGGTTGATGACATGGCAAGTAGGTTTTGTTTCTTTGCTCTCCATATAAGATAAAAAAATTTATGGGATTTAAAACTCAGCTGATATATTTGATTAAATATATATTTTCCTTTTCTTTTAATTATTATTTAATCATTTTAATTAAGTATTAAGCACCATTAAATATGACCACCCTAAAAAATCATAAATAAATACCATAAAAAATATTATAATTATCCAAATATTATAAAATGATGTCCTAAAATTTTGGTCAACTTTGATCAATGGTAACTAGGTCAACTTTGGGAACAACTGCCTCAAAATTTGTGCCCGGTCAAAAATTATTGAAATGTTACGAAATTTTTACCATGCATAAAAAATACCACTTAAATGATCCATACCAAATTTCAAGTCATTCTAGTGAGTGGAAGTATTTTATTTAAAATATAGACTGTTTTGTCAGCCTTTTCTTCCGAGTAAAAATACCATTGGTCTTAAATTTAAATATATGGACCTTTTGACCAAAATTTTGACTTGAATAAATACATAAAATATATTTTCTAATATATAAAATATATTTGGATGGTAGGAAATATTTTAGAGTATTTTTGAATAATTTTCTCCGAGAAATGCTGATTTTACGAAAGAGAGAAAATTACTTCACGTATACATGGAATGGGTTATATAAATGGATATTCATATTTTAATCATGGATATTAATAAAATTTGGATAAAAACTCTTTTTATGGATGTAAAAATATATTTTGGAGCGAAGAGTAAAATTTTTTTTACATAGCACGAGTCTTCTAAGGAATATATCTGATATATCCCTTTTTCGAGCTTGTTGCCTTATTGATGTCGCAACTGAGATCTAAGACATATCATGTCTTGATATTTATTCTTTGATCATATTGCCTTAGAGATATATTCCATAATGATATAATTTTGATATTTTAGAATAATGGAATATCTCTTCCATATGAATATACTTTGAAAATAATTTTGCTAGTTTGACTATTTTGACTTGATTTGGATAAATTAAAATCATGTCCTAATGGAGAGGATCTACGTATATTTAAATTTAATATTTAATCGTACAAACACTAAAATAAATAATATATCGAAGATATCCTTTCACATATGCATAATATTAAACATGCAAACATAAACATCCAAACATAATTTACGGTAACGAACAAAACACTGCTCACATTTTAAAAAGATATATGAAGTAAAAATTACAATGTTATAATTATAATAAACCTACCCAATTTCGTATCTCTTTCCTTAAGTTTTCACATCTTGTCTTTATATTGATCATCTCATCAGTATTTAAAATAACAACAAAAGAAGATATAAATTTACGAGTAACAAAAAAAAATTAAACACTCTACCAAAACGTAAAGCATATATTGGTTTACAGAATTCTCAAAGATCTTTGATCAAAACTGGTTCACAAACTTTTAGCACATATAACTTTTTAAAATTTCTAACATAATAATAAAAAACTTTTAGATAAACACCCATGGTCATTAGTAACTATAAATTTAAATTTAAACAAAATATGAAAGATATAAAATGAATGGAAATAGTTGAGAGGGAGTGGGAAAGAGAAGTTCTCATTTCATAGTAATGATAGCGTCTAATCCATTGATAAAGTTATATGAAACAATGTTGTGGCGCCCCAAAATCCGGGGTCGGGAATCTCGAAGGCCACGCCATCTAAACCACTATAAACCACATACCTCATACCACAATATATAAATACTCACACTTTACGACCCCACACTTATCACACACACACACACACTTACAGGTTATTGTCTTGGAAACGAACCATTCATTACTAGAGTATATTAATCCGCAAAGTGATAATTATTACAACCCAAAAGTAATTAAGTCTTATCGGGGAATAACCTTTAAGTAAGGCTAGTCCGTCGGCCAAATATACGTTTCTTATTTATTACCTTATATAAGTCATACTTATAAATAAGCCGAACTAAAAACAACTGAAAACCAATCCAGCTTATTCGGACTACCTGCGGTACATCACCAAATAATCTACGGAATAGCTGTCCATTTCCTACCCGTTTCCTAGTTGTGGTTCTCATGGTAGGCATCTTGATTCACTGTTGTGTTGCGTCATTTAAAAGAAAACAAGAGTGAGCTATAATGCCCAGCATAATAATGTACAGTATAAAAATGACTGTATGATAAACTTACGTAAAACATCATATATGATAATTACGTTTTATTCGAAAATAGTTTCCCTTGGTGATACACACCTTTTATGAAAACAATACTTTAGTGGATTTTATTAACCTGCGAATACCTTAATAGTAAACCCAACACCTAGGCTTGGGTTACGGTGTTGCATCACAATTCAAATTGGAAGCATAGGACATTCGTTAGAGCCACCGCATACGATGATCAGTCGTACTACGATAAAAGTAACCGTTTCTACTAGTAGAAGGACGACACCTTCGTATCCCGGTTATCACCCTTGCCGCATACGGACTATGTGTCCTCATTTCGGGTATACACACGCTTCGCAGGTCCTTAGGTACATGTTGTACCATCTCCTACGGTACCAGTAGTCTATCCAATACACGAAGTACTTGGATCCTACCCCTCCCTTGTCCTTTAGGAGATCCTGTCATATCCCGAGAACTCGAACCACATCGAAGTTCCCCCAAGCGTTTTGCTTGTTGATATGCATAACTTTACTTCATATATATATATATATATATATATATGTGTACTTCCGAAAGTTTTCGGAGGAAGTACTAAGGATGTGAGTTGACCGTTGTCAACAGATAATTAAATAAGGGGGAGTTTCTCTTTGAAACTATATTCAAAATATAAAAAATAAGTCGAGATAATATTCTCCGATGATCTGAAATTATTCGAATGATTTTCCAAAAATTAGAAAGTATTTTAAATCAGGTTCTATGATATTTAAATCATAAATAAACCCTTTAATGAATAATAATTAATTAAATGATAATCGATAAATAATTAAACCTCGAATGAGTTTACTCTTTAAAAGAATATTTAAAAATAATATTTCTCAACTAGTTTATGTCTACGCAATTAATAATCTTTAATGTTTAATCAAGTTTTAAGTAAATAATTATTGGAGTATACTTCTCCCATAATAAAGGAATAGGTATAAGATATTTATTATTCGAACAATAAAATATAGTTGAGGGAATATGATCGTTGGAAAATCGTTTTAATAAAATTTCGAGGTATTTTTAATGTTTCGTAAGTGGACGTTGAGTCCCTTTAAAACGTACTATTATGGACTTGTAATTGTCCTATAATATCACCGGAATGACACCCGGGTTTTCATCTTAAAATCCCGACCGACTCTCGGTCTTATAATCATGCGTCACGCTTAAAGCGGAATTAAATATTTTACGATATATACTTATCGTACAACATCGCTACATTTTGCGAAAAGTTGAATTACTACGTACCATGGCAAGCATGGTATTTATGTAATAATAATAAAACAATCCTTTCACAACACAACAGTAAATGGATTTGGGTTCATAAACTTTCCTAGGTATCTCGATGTGAAGGATGCTCTAGGTTCCGCTCGGAATTCTATAATCATGAACATAATTTATTTCGTTAGGTCCCGTTCTAATTTACGGCTACCCGCACTCATGCGCTAATTATTATGCACCCTCTCAACTTACATTACCCCTATTCCTTTAAGTCCTTATTCACATCATGGATGCTTCCTTTTTCAAAGTATCTTAAGTTCATTTTCATTTTCGTCGTCGGCTCCGCTTATGGATTCTACTGTTTCTAATTGCGCGGTCTCGGCCCTGATATTTTTATAAAATTTAAAAATCATTATTCTTACTTGAAATTTTTATGGCAGTTAGGAAACTCAATATTCTACTCTCTGTAAAAATTTCATGATTTATTAACCTTCTTAAGTCGATCCTTTATATTTTCAAAATTCGTAGTTCGTCCCAGTTTTTGTCGCGTAAACCACTTTTAGTAAAACGACCATAACTTTTGATCCGTAAATCGGAATCGAGCGATTCAAGTGCCTAAACGATCCTTATAACATTTTCTATTATAAAAAAGGATTAATTTTCAAGAAACTACAGTTTCCATCTTCGGGACTTTCTGCAGAAACTTAAAGTTACGCTTTGTTCGTTTTAGCGAGATTACGTTTACGATCGAAGTTTCGTTTATTCCTTAGATCTTTATACTACCACTAACAATCATCATATCATCATCAAAACAATAAATTCTCTCAATAACATCATGTTCTTGAGGCAACAACAATCAACCTTGAATCTACTTAACTAAACATCAAGATCTCAACAATAACACCACTAAAACTAGGTTTACAACTACATACCAAAAGGATCTTGAAATTGAATCTTAAATAAAGTTAGGTCAAAGATTTTTTTACCTTTCTTGAAAGCTTGAGATGTGTTCTTGATGATGGTGAAGTCTTGGGAGTGTTTGGTATGGTTTTTGGAACCTAAAACCACCATTGAAATCAAGAAACCAAAGAAGAGTTACTATTCATACTATTCATTGACAACTTTCTTGATTTTATTTCACCCATCAAACCTTAATAAAAAGGGATCAAAGATTTATCTTACCTTAGTTTGGTTGTTAGGAAACTTGAGAATTAATGGGAGGATTTATCCATGGCTAGAACTTGAAGATTTGAATTTGATTTCCTTGGTTTTGAAGAAGAAGCCGAATGGAGCTTCTTTGGGAGAGAGGGAGTGTTTTTATGCTTGCTCCTTGGTTGCTTCTAGGAAATGATGTTGGTGATATCTTATATTGATTTTATATTCTCCTAGTTTAGGATCCTAGGTTTATTCTTGTTTCCAAATCCATGGACAAATCTACTAGCTTGTGGTAGATTACAAGCTAAGCCACTTGCTTAGCTTCCTTAGCTTACTATCATAGTAGCCTTGGTTGATCATCCTATCTCTAGCTCACTATTTGATAAAGTAACCATGGTTACTTTCTTACCATGGTTAGTTAATGTGTTACGTTTATTTAATTGTTTACGCGTTCGCTCGGTTGCTTAAATGTTTTCGTAATACTTCCTCGTAAATGGTTCGCGACGTAATTCCTTTCGTATTTATACCTTAGGTTTTGAATTATAATACTTGGGTATAATTATGTAGGGTTTTATATTCATAATTATATTATGATTCCCGTAATCCTCGAGATTCGTAAATATGGTCATTTTTCAAAGTTCATTTTCTTCGAAAACTAATAGCGTTTACATACACTTATTTGGTACGTATAATTATAATATGAACTCCAAAACTCAGTTTCTCATGCACTACATAGTGTGGGCTCAAAATTTTTTCCTGTCCGTCAGTGTTATTATTCATTAAACATTTTACAAGGTCTCAAAAATTCGAGTTATTACAGTCTTCCCTTCTAGCAAGAATTCCGTCCCGGAATCAATTAGAAAATAAGTGGGGGGTATTTATTCCTCATTGCGTCTTCAAGTTCCCAAGTTGACTCTTCGACATTTTGATTCCTCCATAAGATTCTAACCAGCTTCACAGTCTTGTTCCTCAACACTTGTTCTTTTTGGTCCGTTATCCTTACTGGCTGCTCGATGTAGGTCAGGTCTAGTTGTAAATCTACCTGCTCGTATTCTATTACGTGTCGTACATCTGCATGATACTTCCTTAACATGGACACATGGAACACGTTGTGCACTTGTTGCAGATTAGGAGCAAGGTGAGCTCGTAAGCTAGAGGTCCTATTCTCCACAAAATTTCAAAGGGTCCTATGAATATGGGACTCAACTTCCCTTTCTTCCCAAATCTCATCACTCCCTTCCACGGAGATACCTTCAATAGCACTGATTCTCCTACTTCATATTCCCTATACTTCCTGGTATGGTCAGCGTACTTCTTTTGTCTGTCCTGAGCTGCTACCGGTCTTTTCCGACAAGTCCCACCATTTCCCGGGTCTGTTGGACCAACTCTGGTCCTGTAATAACCCCAATTTTTGGAATTTTTGAAACACGGATGAATAGTAACTTTTGTTGATGATGCTAATTAAGAAAAATTATCAGACCACGCTATATAGGAGTACTGTTATGGAAATTCTAAGATCGTATTAGTATTCTATAAAGTAAATAAGTGTATGTAAAGATCGTCAGAATCCAAATTCAAATACTTTGATTTTTCCCGAAAATCCACCAGATACCGAAATAATTGAGTATAAGGTAACATGATTAAAAGGATTTAATTCAAGGATTATAAGAGAGGATCATAAAAGGAATATAAAATATTGAGAAAGGTTTAGGGGAACCCAAGTAATAAGATCCCGGGTATGATCCCTCAAACAATAAACGAGAACGAAAGTTAAGCGAACCGTATAACAGATCAGCGGTCATTAGCCAAGTAATTAGGGGTTAATCAAAGAGGTTAATGGATGATGATGTCATCACACCAACAAGAGGAAGACAAGTGTAACAAGATGACATAAGCAGATGACATAAGCATGACCAAAAAGGGAAGGAAGTGTTGGTTGATTATAAACCACACAAAATTTACCATGGTTAAAAGGTTAATTAATCAAAACAAAACAAAACAACCAATCCAAGGCAAAACAAATCACAAAACACAAATTAGAAGTTGACTTTTGCTTTCCACGAACAAAAGCTCTCGGCCAAAACCAGAGCAGCAACTTCAAACTACCATATCTCCTTCAATACTCACTCAAATAGTATGTTCTATAGCTCTTTAGAAAGGTATTGAGATGGCCTACAACTCTTGTTCACAAGTATCTTCCAAATAAACAGGTAAGACCCTCTTTTTGACAGTTCTTTCAATCTGACTTTTAGAAACTTCAAAACCTAACTTTGTGTTCTTGATTTCTTTGGAAAGATCAAGCCTGTAGGAGGTTAGATTAAGGCTCCCTAAGGCTTCCTAGCAACTTAACACCTACCAAGGAAGGTATCAACTTCAAACCCTAGCTTTGACTTTATGATTCCATTAAGTTTTATTGAAGCATTGTCAGTATTAAGGCTTGATCTTTGATTATATGTAGTTTTGGTGGATTTGTATTGGTTTTGAATATTGGGTCTTTGATTGGTTGGATAAATTGGTAAAATTTGGAGTTGGGGACCGAGTTTGTATTATGATGGTTGAATATTGTTGTATTGGTGGTTGTGAGTGAATTGATGATAATTTAGAGTGTTAATTAAATTGAAAATCGCGTAAACATAAACGTCATAAAATGTTTAGTGTTTAGGTGGTTTAGTGTTTGATTTCGAGTCTTATTCCAAACATTCTTAAAAAGGTTTTCGAGTCTTCAAAATAATTTTTAAAAGTTAGAGCGGATCCCAAAACTCATTTTTATATTTAAGATCTTCCTTTCAAGGGGATTTAAATACTCGCTCAAAACCTGAGGGATCCGACCCTGTGGTGTATTTTATATTCGCAACGTGGTTGCTGTTTTGAGAAAACAATTTGATTACTTGCCCAATGTTCGGGAAGTAAGTCCATCTAATTGAGTCGGCATAAGCGACAGGCCGGGGTACGGTCTATGAAGGTGTAAGAGGCTGGGTGACAGTCCATCCACGCGTGAGTGGCCGGGTAACGGTCTAGCGCGAGGTCCTAATGCGGCCAGGGTGATGACCGGCAAGGAATTCATCCATCTACGGTAGAAAAGGTTACTTAATGGGTATCTTTGCCTGATCAGCAAGATATCGGGTTTATGCCAAAATTCTTTTCTTTCCAAATTCATTGGATATTGCAACTCTGTTCATACATTACATGACAGAGGTTTTCAGGAAATGTATGAGAGATATATATGGATATATATATCGTGACTTAATGAAGTATCTCGTCACTTCATTTCTTTTGAATGATATTATAAAGATTGAATCTATTCAAATCTTGTCTTGTAGTCTCATCTATGTGATGAACTTTTGAAACTAATTATAACTTGAACGGTGGTAGTTCAAGTAGTATTCGGAAAAGATATAAGTATATTGGAGTATCTTTTAACTTCATCTTTTAAACTTATATCTAGTAAATGATTATCTTATGCATGTCAAAGATTTTCAGAAAAACGTTGAGAAAAGGTTAGATATATGAGATCACCTTGCAACGATATTCTTATACAGTTATAAACTGGAACTCTGTGTTTATTATGCATGGAAGAGGACTTCCAAGATTTTGAAAAGTATATGTACATATATACTGAATATTTTGCGACTTGGTCGCGTTAAGAGATCAAACTTGGTTCATTTCTTCTTGACCAAGACTTTCATGAGTACTATGACAATGCTCATATATTGTTAATTATTATACATATTATTTCGGTGGGCTTGTTGCTCACCCTTGCTTTCTTCTTTCATCACACAACAACAGGTAGACAAGATGAACAGGATCAAGCTCCCAATTCGCGAGCGGATAGGAAACGTTCCGCAGTTTCTTGTAGGCGTTGATGCCGTTGTAGCTGAGGTAGGATCTACCAATAGGCTAGGCTTTCAACTTTTGATGTACCAGACTTATATATATTTATGAATTGTAATAATGGCAAGGAATATGTAAATTATTCAGAAACCCTTTTTAAGGTGAAACGGTTTATAATTGTGGAATAAAATGACTTGTGTTATTTTTGGTATTCATCTCTGAGACTATAACTTGTGGTGTGTGTGTATATTGTGGGGTCACAGTACGCAGTAGTTGGTTGATTATTAAGATTAAGTATTATTAAGGGAAATGGAACTCGTGACAACCCGGATCCCCGACCCCGGATTTGGGGTGTTAAAAAAATGGTATCAGAGCTAAGCGTTATAAACCTCAGAGATGATATGACGTTAAAATAATAAGTTCACTAAGATAATAAGAACTCTTGCCAAGTTCATAGTCGGACTACCTAACGTAGTACTGACAGTTAAAACCCTTATGGGAACCCTTATAAATATCGTTATAGAAGCGTAGTTCGTTATCGTATATGGTAGTGGGACTCCAAACCCTGAGGTTGAGGAGCAACAACGCGATGATGTTTTATTACGTATTGGAGATCAGATTATGGATCCGATAGAGCGTCCTAACGCGGGACTGGATGATGTTCATATTGAGGATGTAGCGGTTGAGGATGTTATCCTAGAAGGGATTGTTGCTGAGAAGAATCCCGTAGAGGATCCTGACAAGAATGAATAAAGGACCACTGAGGAATTGATGGCCATGGTTAGGGAAACTACCAGAGGTAGGATTGGCCGGTCACTACCGGAGGTTCTTTCAAGTTTGTAAAGATAGTAACCCCTTTAACGCAGCTTACTCGTAAGACTGAGAAGTTTGAATGGACAGAGAAATGCGAGAACAACTTTTAAGAACTGAAGCAAAGATTGGTGACGGCCCCTATGTTGGCATTGCCGGATGGAAAAAGGAGATTTTGTGAATTGTATTGACACTTCGCATAAGGAATTAGGGTGTTCTTATACAGCACAACAAGGTAATCGCGTACGCGTCAAGACAATTAAGGGAATATAAAATTCGATATCCCCACCCATGAGCTTGGGCTCGTGGCAATAGTTTTGCCCTAAAGATTGGAGGCACTACTTGTATGGAGAGAAGTGCGAGATTTACACAAGCCATATGTGCTCTAGTGCATTTTCACGCAGAAGGAGCTCAACATGCGCCAGAGGAGGTGGTTAGAGCTAATCAAGAATTATGATTGGGAGATTCTTTATCATTCGGGGAAAGCCAATGTGGTGGTTGATGCCCTTAGTAAAAAGGAGAGACTCAAGATGATAATGTCTTTGGGAGAGTTTATAAGAGATTTTGAGAAAATGGAAATAAAAGTGAAGATAACCGGAGCCGGTACAAAAAAGCTGTTTGAGATTGCAATACAACCCGAATTTGAAAAGAACATATTGTGCCAGAAAAAGTGATGAATGAAGGCAGAGAGCCAATAAATAGATAAGAGATTAATACCAAGAAAGATGATAAGGGAATAATGAGGTATTCCTACAGAATTTGGGTTCCAAATCTTCAAGAGCTTAAAGATGAGATCTTAGATGAAAGCTAGTTTGAGGAATAAGATTTATAGCAAACCCTGAACGTGATAGTCAGGGAGGTCGCCATCAAGATAGAAGGAACCCATAACATAATGAAGTGGAAAATGAGGATTTAAAACATGTAGGATGACCCCAATTATGGGGAGGAGGAGGGAACGTTCAGACTAAGGAAACAGAAGTCGAGTAAGGAAAGGAGACCCGAGACGGTACTCCTATACGACAATTTATGGACCTTTCTAGACAGAACTTAGACTATTATCCCCAACCACCACCCTGAGGAAACAGTGCGGTGGGAAATTATTTCAGGACCTTTAAGTCGCTAAGCTCTCAGAGTTCCAAGGAACAGGTTGACCCAGTCGAGGCAAGAGCCTGGCTAAAGGAAATATAGGAATCATTTGAGATTCTAAATGATGGACGAATCACAAAAGACTGTTCTTATCACTTACCTTCCTAAGAGAGAGGCCACCCGCTGGTGAAAGACCAAGAAAGGCACGGAGCCAGAGGTTATGATAAACTGATTAAAGTTCAGTCAATTTTTTTCGAGAAAGTAATTCCCAAGATTATGGAGATACTGTAAAAGCTTTAGAGCCAGAACAAAGGCGGACGAGTATGATGAATTATGAAGCTAAGTTGTAAAAGTTGTCAAGATTCGTTCTGCTGACAATAATCCCAGAACGACGTGATGTTTGAAGTCAATGAGTAGTGGGTTCATGAAATGATTGTAATAGAAAAGAAAATAAAAAGAAACTGAAGTGGAAAGGAATATAAAGGCAATAGAGTTGGAGGAATGATAAGGGAGTTAGATAAGAGGAAACCCTAAAGACTCGTAGCAATAGAAATAGAAAAGTATATAATCGTCAGGATGAGAGTGATTCACCATGAGTTAAAGTTGATGGATGAAGGTATGAAAGATACATATATTTTATCCCCTTTAAGTTGGGAGAATTCGAGGAAACCTTGAGATAGTCCGAAGGATAAACAAGGAGACGCGGATAGACTGAGGAGACAAGAAAGTAAGAAATTAGGAAAATTGGATGAGGGAAGTGACCTTCAAGAAAGTGAAGTGTAAGACCGGGGGCATGATACCCAGAAAGGGAGACGCCAGGTATGAAAGATATCCCAATATTGAGATGACTGTTGAGATAAACAACAAAATTAAATAAGGATTTATTAAGAAGAAGTTCACGTTGAACACGACCAATATCTTCTAGAACATCCCTATTATCATTACCAAATCAGGCAAGAAAAGTGGATAACCGTTGTTATCTTTTGGAGGCCATATGGATTGAACTTATTTTGAATAAGGATGCTATCATGAAATTGGTATAGACTATCGAGGTGGGAATGATTGAATAAGATAATCTATCAAGGATATATGACTTGATTTATCCATGGAAGGATGCAAGTACCTTTTTAAAGGTGGAATTGAGGATATAACTTTGATAACTTGAGATGAACCCTAGGGGAATGCATAAAGGTTGGCATTTCACCCTTAATAGGGATATTATGAGTTTGGGTAGTATGGAATGAAGGACTAAAGTAACAACAACCTTTAATGATCAGTAGAGAAATTTTTCAGAAGTAAATAGACAATGGTTCTAGTATTAGTAAATGGTATTTTGATATGCCCTGTATCTAGGGAATACAGGAGGAACGATTCAAGGATAACCTTAGAGGTTTTATAAGGAGAAAGGTATTATTCGAAGTTCTCAAGAATAGAAATTTGAAAAAGGAAAAATGGCGTAATTATAATAATGCCAGGTGAGCACGTGTTAAACCATAAGAAGTATAGATCAACCCAATGAAGGTCGAGATTGGTGAAAACGAGAAGGACCCAAGATAAGAGACGTCCTAAGTACGATCGAGAGTCAGTCGTGACAATGTTCACATCTAAAGACTAAGGCAATAACTTTTGGAAAAATGGTGATTTTTTTTTCTTTTCTCACCAGGACTTAAGAAAAGCATTTTCACATAAGCAGTGATTGAAATGAGGTAGAAAATTTAGTTGGAGGTGGTTAAAATGACATTGATTGTAAGGAAATTTTACTATCAGGAAAGGCCAAAGAGGTGGCCGACACTTTAAATGTAAGAGGATAATTATAGGCACTCGTGCCAGAGGAATACAGTGATGATGGTTGAAGCCGTGAAGGTTGTATTATGGTTTGGAAGATTGACATTCCTTCTGATGACTTTGCAATACCCAACCGTAATAGTAGTTTGGTAAAGGTTTAATTCGTGTAATCGCCATAAGCGGGCTATCTATCTTAGAAGGTACTATCTTGAGATAAGCCAGGACCATGTTACGAAATGACTAAATGAACCTTTGAGATGCATGTCTCCCAATAAAGACATATGGTTAATAATGGTACTAACCTGCTATCATTGCTTTGATTGAAGCTCTTCTGCAATTTTATCTGCTTCATGTCATGAAAGTACGTCAGGAGCTGGAGTGTTCTTCATGAATTATGAATGGTGATTATGTTAACTCCTTAGAAGAATTCAGTACGATAGGTATGGACTCCGTATGGTTAGGTATTAAGATTCCAAGGAAAAAGAATGACTACCGTAGGTCCGTGGTGGACTATAGTAATGCATCAACGATTCTTTGAATAATGAGCCGATTACAACCGCGAGAGTTGTATGGTAATGAATGTTGAGATTAAGTACCACTAATCGAGTCATGGTGGTGTATAAGTTATCATTGATAGGCTAATTAAGTCGATTATCTACCTATTGAATACTTATTCCTTCTTATCAATAGAGAGTAGTATTACTATACGAGGAAGGTTGCGGTGCAAGCATATAATTCTAATAATGATGATGTCTAGAATGAAATCCCAGATTCGATTTCGATGTCGAGGGAGTTTCAAAGGTAATTGTGTATAAGCTCGAGCAAGAGCATCGGTCCATAGAATGATGGACAGAATAACAAAAAAAAATAAAAAAATTTAGGCATGTGAAATGCGATGCTATTATACTTGATGTTGATTTATATACATATATGTTTTGATTCTCCTATGATAAACCTCTATAATTCAGAGGTAGATTCCAAGCCAGATATTTTGTGGCAGTATATTTTTTTTATATATATACAATTCTCTTCAATTCGTTCTTTTCTCTCCTTTTCATTTCATGTAAGCTGAGAAGAACAACCCTTCCAGAAGGGGAGGTATTGCCGAATGACTATCTATCTATGTGATAGAAGCCTAGTAGGATACCACATGTTGTTTAATTGCTTGTCAAGTACTAAAGGCTGGCCACCTTCTGTACTAACTATGCGATATAACAAGTGTTCATGATCATAGTGATCTCTCAATAAATTCTTTTACTTCTATACGATGGATCAAGCTTTCAAAGATAGAAGCAGCTAGGAAGGAGTAGTATCAGTGCAGTGGTATTCCGAATCTAACGCGTTCGTGATACTAAGGTTGACGCAATTATTAAAAGGTTATAGAATGCTAACGAGCAAAAGTGTAACCAGTATAGTATTATGTACGGAAGATAGTAATGACTACGAACTGGAAAAGAATGGGTATTGAGAAGCAAAAGTTATAATGCTAGAAGCTACGATGAGAGTCTGTGCAATAAACTTGAGAGAAATTGGAACGATCACTTAACATGGATTGAGTTTCCTTACGATAATAGATCATATGTCAGTATGGAGATATCGCCTTATGAGATCCTTGAGGGAAGACAATGTCGATCTCCCTTATGTTAGGATGAAGTTGTAGAGCGCAAGATGCTCGGACCCGCAGTAGTCCAAAGGACCAAGGATATAATAGATCTAATCAGAGGACGGCTGGTAATAGCCCAAGATGGACATAAGAAGTATATTAATTTGACACGAAATGAAAAAGAGTAGGAAATAGGGGACCTAATGCTGTTATAGGTATTCCCTTGGAAAGGAGGGATGTGGTCAGGAAAGAAAGGAAAGCTAGGCCCACGAATTGTTAGACCCTTGGACATATTAAGTCATATTGGGAAGTTAACATATGAGCGCATAGGCATGCAACCAAATGTAACCTCTATGGAGCAACCAGGAAAGGTTATAGATTGAAAAGGAACAAGTGCTTAGGAGAAGGGTTATCAAACTAGTCAGAGTTTGATGGTAGAACCACAATGTGGGAAAATTGACTTGAGAGTTAGAAAGTGCAATGCTAAGAAAGTATCCCTATTCATTTTTATCTGATTCCGGGACGGAATCCTTTTAAGGAGGGGAGACTGTAATAACCCCAATTTTTGGAATTTTTGAAACACGGATGAATAGTAACTTTTGCTGATGATGCTGATTAAGGAAAATTATCAGACCACGCTATATAGGAGTACTGTTATGGAAATTCTAAGATCGTATTAGTATTCCATAAAGTAAATAAGTGTATGTAAAGATCGTCAGAATCCAAATTCAAACACTTTGATTTTTCCCGAAAATCCATCAGATACCGAAAGAATTGAGTATAAGGTAACATGATTAAAAGGATTTAATTCAAGGATTATAAGAGAGGATCATAAAAGGAATATAAAATATTGAGAAAGGTTTAGGGGAACCCAAGTAATAAGATCCCGGGTATGATCCCTCAAACAATAAACGAGAACGAAAGTTAAGCGAACCGTATAACAGATCAACGGTCATTAGCCAAGTAATTAGGGGTTAATCAAAGAGGTTAATGGACGATGATGTCATCACACCAACAAGAGGAAGACAAGTGTAACAAGATGACATAAGCAGATGACATAAGCATGACCAAAAAGGGAAGGAAGTGTTGGTTGATTATAAACCACACAAAATTTACCATGGTTAAAAGGTTAATTAATCAAAACAAAACAAAACAACCAATCCAAGGCAAAACAAATCACAAAACACAAATTAGAAGTTGACTTTTGCTTTCCAAGAACAAAAACTCTCGGCCAAAACCATAGCAGCAACTTCAAACTACCATATCTCCTTTAATACTCACTCAAATAGTATGTTCTATAGCTCTTTGGAAAGGTATTGAGATGGACTACAACTCTTGTTCACAAGTCTCTTCCAAATAAGCATGGTAAGACCCTCGTTTTGACAGTTCTTTCAATCTGACTTTTAGAAACTTCAAAACCTAACTTTGTGTTCTTGATTTCTTTGGAAAGATCAAGCTTGTAGGAGGTTAGATTAAGGCTCCTTAAGGCTTCCTAGCAATTTAACACCTACCAAGGAAGGTATCAACTTCAAAACCTAGCTTTGATTTTATGATTCCATTAAGTTTTATTGAAGCATTGTTAGTATTAAGGCTTGATCTTTGATTATAAGTAGTTTTGGTGGATTTGTATTGGTTTTGAATATTGGGTCTTTGATTGGTTGGATAAATTGGTAAAATTTGGAGTTGGGGACTGAGTTTGTTGTATGATGGTTTAATATTGTTGTATTGGTGGTTGTGAGTGAATTGATGATAATTTAGAGTATTAATTAAATTGGAAATCGCGTAAACATAAACGTCATGATGCCCGATTTTCCTTAACTGTTCTGTCCTTAACATCAGGACCTGTGAACTCACTGTTAGGTTTTGACCATTTCCATGATTAGATAGTTACAAGCTTCATTTTGATATGTGGTTCGCTTGAATCTGATGTACGGTTTAGGAGAAACGACCGTTTTAAGTAACGGCGTTTCGCGACCGAACCATTACTCCTCGCCTTACTTTGAAACCTTGGTTAAGGTCCTTAAATGACTAATTGGAGTATGAAACAATTATGTAAAGTGGATTAGGCAGGTTTTAGGGTACTCGTGAAAGAATCGCCTTAAAATTCTTAATGGTTAATTTATTAAAAATGGTGGAGCCAAGGGTACTCGAACGACTTATGTGATTCGTTAAGCGTAGAAGTGACCATAAGCGAACGTTAAGGTTCAATTGGTTAAAGTCTAGTTTCTTAAGCGACCGGGGTTTAATTCCGACTTATGTTGTTGTTCATAGGTTATCGGACCCACTATAAGCTTAAGTCTATCCGGGAACACTCAGGCAAGTTTTCTACCCGTTATACTGTTGTTGTGATGTAAATATATGTATATGCATTATCTTGTGATAAGTGCATGTTTGTTATTAGCAAATCTTGCGATATATTGGAGCATGTGATATGGTGTATATGCATGTCTGTTTCGTAATCTTGATATCTAATTGTTGATTCAATTGCTTATAAGTTGCATAATACCTATGCTAGAGATAAGCAATAGTTGCGTATACCCTTAGTATAGGGGACCCAAAGTTGAACATTTTCTAAAACCGGGAGTCGATGTTCCCGAGTATAATATATATATATATATATATATATATATATATATATATATATTTATATACTTATATATGGATATAGTTTTCAAAACTATTAATCAAATAAGTTTTATTCGATAACCTTATTTTATTTAATGAATATTAGTTGAATATTCATTCGACGACTTATGACTCCGTTTATTTTATTAATGAATATTAGTTGAATATTCATTCGAGGACTTATGACTCCATTTATTTTATTAATGAATATTAGTTGAATATTTATTCGAGGACTTATGACTTCGTTTATTTACTAATTAATATTCTTTATTTTATTAAAGAATAATGTTTCGATAATCAAACTTATTTTCGATCATTCAAATAAAGATCATACTTTCGTATAAGTATATCTTTGGTTATTTAATATCCATTTCAAGTATGAGTTTTAAAACTTTTACTTCAATTATTTTTATAAGGATTATCCTTATGGGAATATTATTTAAATAATAATATTCAGATATTTTCTAATATATTGGGACTGATTTATTTTATTAAATCGGCATTACTCCAAACATTCTTAAAAATATTTTCGAGTCTTCAAAATGATTTTTAAAAGTTAGAGCGGATCCCAAAACTCATTTTTATATTTAAGATCTTCCTTTCAAGGGGATTTAAATACTCGCTCAAAACCTGAGGGATCCGGCCCTGTGGTGTATTTTATATTCGCAACGTGGTTGCCTGTTTTGAGAAAACAATTTGATTACTTGCCCAATGTTCGGGAAGTAAGTCCATCTAATTGAGTCGGTATAAGCGACAGGCCGGGGTACGGTCTATGAAGGTGTAAGAGGCTGGGTGATAGTCCATCAACGCGTGAGTGGCCGGGTAACGGTCTAGCGCGAGGTCCTAATGCGGCCAGGGTGATGACCGGCAAGGAATTCATCCATCTACGGTAGAAAAGGTTACTTAATGGGTATATTTTCCTGATCAGCAAGATATCGAGTTTATGCCAAAATTCTTTTCTTTCCAAATTCATTGGATATTGCAACTCTGTTGACAGAGGTTTTCAGGAAATGTATGAGAGATATATATGGATATATATATCGTGACTTAATGAAGTATCTCATAACTTCATTTCTTTTGAATGATATTATAAAGATTGAATTTATTCAAATCTTGTCTTGTAGTCTCATCTATGTGATGAACTTTTGAAACTAATTATAACTTGAACGGTGGTAGTTCAAGTAGTATTCGGAAAAGATATAAGTATATTGGAGTCTCTTTTAACTTCATCTTTTAAACTTATATCTAGTAAATGATTATCTTATGCATGTCAAAGATTTTCAGAAAAACGTTGAAACAAGGTTAGATATATGAGATCACCTTGCAACAATATTCTTATACAGTTATAAACTGGAACTCTGTGTTTATTATGCATGGAAGAGGACTTCTAAGATTTTGAAAAGTATATGTACATATATACTGAATATTTTACGACTTGGTCGCGTTAAGAGATCAAACTTGGTTCATTTCTTCTTGACCAAGACTTTCATGAGTACTATGAGAATGCTCATATATTGTTAATTATTATACATATTATTTTGGTGGGCTTATTGCTCACCCTTACTTTCTTCTTTCATCACACAACAACAGATAGACAAGATGAACATGATCAAGCTCCCAATTCGCGAGCGGATAGGAAACGTTCTGCAGTTTCCTGTAGGCGTTGATGCCGTTGTAGCTGAGGTAGGATCTACCAATAGGCTAGGCTTTCAACTTTTAATGTACCAGACTTATGTATATTTATGAATTGTAATAATGGCAAGGAATATGTAAATTATTCAGAAACCCTTTTTAAGGTGAAACGGTTTATAATTGTTGAATAAAATGACTTGTGTTATTTTTGGTATTCATCTCTGAGACTATAACTTGTGGTGTGTGTGTATATTGTGGGGTCACAGTACGCAGTAGTTGGTTGATTATTAAGATTAAGTATTATTAAGGGAAATGGAACTCGTGACAACCCGGATCCCCGACCCCGGATTTGGGGGTGTTACAGGTCCTCTTATCTTGTATTCTCCAACTTCATCCCAACATAGGGGAGAGCGACATCTCCTTCCATAAAGAGCTTCATATGGAGGCATTCCTATGCTAGCGTGATAGCTATTATTGTAGGCAAATTCGATAAGGGGTAAGTGATCATTCCAATTTCATTTAAAATCAATGGCATATACTCGTAGCATATCTTCCAGGGTCTGAATAGTCCTTTCGCTTTGTCCATCAGTCTGGGGGTGGTAAGCGATACTCATGTTTAGTCTGGTGCCTACGCATTCTTGGAAGCTTGTCCAAAATCGGGAATTAAACCTTGGGTCTCTATCTGACACTATGGCTATAGGAACACTATGTCTTACTACAATTTCTTTCAAGTAAATGTCCACCAACTTGTCTACGGTGTACCTTTCGTTGATTGGTAGGAAGTGTGCGGACTTGGTCAATCTATCTATGATAACCCATATGGCGTCGTGATTGGTCTTTGTCCTTGGTAGGCCAGTCACAAAATCCATGGCTATATGCTCCCATTTCCATTCCGAAATTTCCAGGGGCCGTAATAGTCCACTAGGTCACCGATGTTCAGCCTTTACTCTCTGGCATATCAAGCACTTGCTGACCCACTCTGCTACTTCTCTCTTCATGTTAGGCCACCAATAATATTCCTTAAGGTCACGGTACAGCTTCGTACTTCCTGGGTGGATTGAATATCTAGAGCTGTGCCCCTCATGCAGCAGCTCGTCCTTTAACTCTTGCATATTTGGTATCCAAATTTGGGACGCATACCTCATGATCCTTTTCTCGTCTTTCTCGCATCTCACTTCCTCACCGGTCAATGTTCCCCTTTCTTCACTTATCTTCTTTTCCTGACATACTCGTATCTTTTTAGTCAGTTCCAGCACTAGCTTAATCTCAAATAATCCTTCTGTTCCTTTACCGGTCATTCTCACGTTGATTTCCATTTTCTCAAATTCTTTAATTAACTCCTCTGATGTCATTATCATCTTGAGTCTTTCCTTCCTACTAAGGGCGTCATCCACCATATTGGCTTTACCGGGGTGATACAAAATTTCACAGTCATAGTCCTTAATCAACTCTAACCATCTCCAATGTCTCATGTCCAGTTCCTTCTGAGTGAAAATATATTTGAGGCTTTCATGGTCTGTATAGATCTCGCATTTCTCACCGTATAGGTAGTGTCTCCAAATATTCAGGGCGAACACTATGGCTGCTAATTCTAGATCATGCGTCGGGTATCTGCTCTCATACTCCTTCAATTACCGAGAGGCATACGCTATAACTTTGTCATGCTGCATTAGTACACATCCTAATTCTTTAAGCGATTCATCGCTGTATATCACAAACTCTCCCTTTCCATCGGGAAGAGTGAGCACTGGTGCTGACACCAGCCTCCTTTTCAGTTCCTGAAAGCTTTCCTCACATTTCTCTGTCCATGCAAAATTTTCTGTCTTCCGCGTAAGTCTAGTCAGTGGACCAGCTATCTTAGCAAAGTCTTGCATGAATCTTCGGTAATATCCTGCTAAACCCACAAAACTCCTAACCTGTGTTGGGGTATTTGGTCTTTTCCAGTTGGATACCGCCTCTATTTTGGCGTGGTCAACTAAAACTCCTTTGCTACTCACCACATGTCCTAAAAACTGAACTTCTTTTAACCAAAACTCGCACTTCGAGAACTTGGCATACAATTTCTCGTTCCTCAAGATTTCGAAGACTATCCTTAAATGTTCTACATGTTCTTGTTCTGTGTTTGAGTAGAATAGAATATCATCTATAAAAACTATCACACATATATCTAGGTACTTTTTGAACACTCTGTTCATCAAATCCATAAAGGCTGCGGGTGCATTGGTTAGCCCAAACGACATGACTAAGAACTCATAGTGTCCATACCTAGTGCGAAAAATAGTCTTCAATATATCCTCAAGTTTGATTTTCAGCTGGTGATACCCTGTCCTCAAATCTATTTTGGAAAAATGCACAGCTCCCTTGAGTTGATCGAATAGGTCATCAATCCTAGGGAGAGGGTACCTATTCTTAATAATCAGCTTATTCAGCTCTCGATAGTCTATGCATAACCTCATACTACCGTCCTTTTTCTTTACGAACAGTACTGACGCTCCCCATGGCGACACACTGGGTCTTATCATTCCATTATCTAATAACTCTTGCAGTTGAGAAGCTAGTTCCTTCATCTCAACTGGGGCTATCCTATATGGGGCCTTGGATACTGGTGCCGTTCCGGGTGCTAATTCTATAGCGAATTCTATTTTCCTGTCAAATGGCAATCCTGGTAAGTTCTCTGGAAACACATCCTCGAATTCGTTCACTACGGGTATGTCCTGTATATTAGGGACTTCCTTCTTGGTATCTACCACATAAGCCAAATAGGCCTCGTTACCTTTCCTTAATAATCTTTTTGCCTGTAGCATGGTCAGAAATTTATGGCTCTGTCATTGACCTCTAAACACTACTTCTTTCCCATTTTGCACTCTTATCTTTACCCTCTTCCATTCACAATCTATTTGTGCTCCATTACTGGATAACCAATCCATTCCTAAGATTACATCAAATTCTCCTAAACCAAATGGGATTAGGTCAACCTCGAAGACCTTCCCTTCTAATTTCAACTTGCATTTAGAGTGTACTTGTTTCACAGGAATTATATTTTTGTTTGCTATTTCCACTTGTAATATCTCACGTAAGGGTATGGCGTTAAGTTTTAACTTTTTAGCAAAATATTGAGATATAAATGAATTGGTTGCTTCAGAATCAAATTGGACATTTGCATGTTCGGAATTTAACAGAATGGTACCTGCTATCACGTCAGTATTTCGGACAGCATCCTGAATGGTCATGTTGAAGGTCCTAGCAGCTGGGGGTCGGTTGGATGCAACTCTGCTCATCCCTGAGACTGGGGGCTTCAACGTCGGGCAATCCTTCCTCATATCCCCTACTTTCCCACATTGGAAACATGTCTTGCTGTATTGGGGATAGTTGTTGGCAAGGTGTCCGGGTTGGTCGCACCTGTAACATTTCAGAGGGGCTCTTGCCTGAGTACACACCCTAAGGTGTCTTTTTCCACATGTCTGACATTCTGGTATTGGGCCACGTGGTTGGCTATGAAATGTTGTCCTAGATTGTCCGCCGCCCTGGCCAACACTCTCACTTGGGGCCTTTCTGAATCCGGGGCCTCGCGCAGGTTGGGACATCACTCCCCTGACGAACCTGCTTGGAAGGCTCCTATTCCCGGTTCCTACTCCTCCTCCTCCGCCTTGGTTTCCTATCTTTCTCTTCCTATTTTCCTTTTCCTTCACACTCTTCTCACTGCCAGCTTCAACAATCGAGGCTTTCTGCCTATCAATTGTTGGCTATTCAGGGCAATGAGGAGGCAGAAAAGACCTTAAATCTAGTACATACTTCAGAATCTCTACAAAGGGATAAAGCTGCTATCAATAGGATGCCTTCTACAGCTGGTGAGCCATCTGAAGAATTTGGGGTAAATTCTAATGATGATGACTCTGATTCTTTTGATGGAAGCATGAACTTAGGGAGAGCTGAAGGCCCAAGTTCTATTCCAGAATTACCTGAATGGGCATTGACAAAGGAGTCTACACCAGGGCATTTCAATGTATCCTTAGTCAAACAAGTCATGTCTATCCAAAAGGCCATTCAGGAAACTTCAAATGCTGGTACCAAGGCTATTCTTCAAGCCCACCTAGATTCTCTACATCTCATGAAGCTACAACAATTAAGACAGAATCTGAGTATGGATGAGCTCAAGAAGAATATAGCTGACTTGAAGTCCTATAATTCTGAGAAGCTGGATTCAATCATGCCCTTTGGTACCATGCAGGAACTATTATTGAGACTGAGAAGAGAATCAGATGCTGAAAAGAAGATGGCCAAATTGGAGGAAAGAGTTCAAGCTATTGAAAACTCTTTGGTCACCATTCTTCAAAATCAACAGTCTCAGACTAGTCTTCTCAAGCAGCTGGCTAAAGCACAGGGCTTAACCCCTCTCCTTGATGATAACAAAAAGGGGGAGAATAAAGGGGAAGGGGAAGGGGGGCCATCTAAACATATACAAATATCAAAAGTTCTAGTTCCAGCCATCACTACTTCTCCAACACTTCAAATCAAAGGAAAGCTTGATGGAATTGATCTAATCCAATTAGCAGCAGCTGAGATGAAGGTGAAAGAGCAAAGGAGAAAAATTGATGAAAGGATGCAACAAGTGTTTGGCTCTTCAACTACAAAATCCTTATCTGTGAAACATAGTACAAAAGTTGAGCCAATCACAATGGAGCACAAGCCAATAAGGAGGAATAAGGTTGGAGAAACTTCTTTCAGGAACCTGTAGCTTATGGTACTCAAGCCAACCACTAGATTCAACAAGGACTCTACAAAGAACCCTCTAAGCTTTTCTCAACTAAAAGAAGTGGATTTTCCTCTTCCAAAGCCTGATGAAGACAAAGTTTTGGGTGGTAACATCATAAAGCACAAAGTGACCAAGGATGTAGTGGAAAGAATGAATATGGCTATCATCTATAGAGAGGGAAAGAGCATCTGTGTGATGCAAGGACATCCCAAATTCTCAATAGCCAAGAGGGAAGAGATCAAAAGGCTAAAGGAAGAAGCTAAAAAGCTGAAGGCTGACAAAAGAACACAAGCAAAGCTTGAAAAACAGCTAGAGTCAAGTCAAATTGAAGAAAAGAAGAAAATTGAAGACAAGAGTGAAGGAGACAAAACTGAAAGCATAAATGTGGATATGGGGAATATGGTTGGTGAGAGTGTGGAGGAAAGGAGTGAGGAAAGAAAGGAATGATAGAAAGGGAACAGAAAGAAGGTCAAGGCAAAGAGGAAGAGTGAAGATGACACTGAGGAAACCCAATCAAAATCTAAACCACTACCCTCTATTCCTGAACCTGTTGTGGCTGATCCCAGTATAAATATTCATGGTAAAACAATCATCCCTAAAGAGGAACCTATTGATTGGGACACCATCAAATTGCCTACCTTTCTATCTACCTCTCCACCACCAAAGAAACTGAAAAGAAAATCCAAATCAACACCTCCTCTAACCTCAAGTAAATTCACTCAGAAATATAAACCTAAGCCTAAGCCACAAGCCTCAAAGGATGATTATGTTCACATTTGTGACATAAAAGAACATACAGATATTGAACTCTTCCTGGATGAGCTGGAGGAAGTAAGGGGAATAAGTGCCTATAAACAGCTACCAGAAAGGCTAGTGTTCAAATATAAAGGAAATGTGGAAAGGACTTGGTCTCTTCAAAGAATTCTAAGTGAGGGCTATTCTACCTTGGTTAGAGTGTACTCAGCTATCAAAAGGGATACTGGCTTTACCAGGACTGCCAAAACTGAGATTCTCAACAAGATTGCCAGCATAAGAAAAAATTGGTGGGAGTCAAATTCCTTGCCTAGAACATTACTCATCCCTGAGCATGGAATCACAATTTATAAATCATCTCATTGGTTGATGGAGTTCAGAGACAATAAATGAGTCAGAAGATTTTTCAAACTTGAAGACCAGCTTAAAATTGCCAGTAATGAAACTCTCAAGGACATGCAATCTAAGTTGGATATCAGTGAAGAAGATGAAGCTGAATTCTACAGACAACTCCAACTTCAAGTAGAGGAAAATGACAGGAGGCTAGGGAAGAAAACAAGGGAACAAAGGAAAAGAAAATGATTTGCTCAGACTAAAGGAGCACCCTTGGAAACACTTTAAATCTTCAATTCTATCTCAGTACATACACTTTTGTAGCACTTTTGAATTTCTACTTAATTTCAACTCATATATTTGTTAAGTGTTTTGTTATCATCAAGTTAACCCTGAATTTATGCCTATAATTCTAGTAGACATAAACAGGGGGAGATTATTAGGAATATGTGTATTAGTTTGATGATAAGTTAAACAAAACACTCAAGTTGAAATCTAGTGTTTGTAGCCTCAACGGATAAGACAATCTTGGCTATCCGTTGATGGAGTAGCTTTACTTAGAAATAAGTTTAGTATTGTAGCACATCTCAGTCTCTGCATTTAAGTTATAATTCTTAGAAGTTGTGGGAAATTATAAGTCATGTTGACTACTAGTGGATATGCAAATAGGAGGGCTAATTGTAAATATTTCATTCCTTGTAATTTTGTATAAATGAAGTAGTATCAACTGATAGATTAAAGGCCTTCAACGGATGAGAAACAAAGTTTCAACGGATGTCTCTAAAGCTTCAACGGATAACATCCATCAACGGATGAGTGCATCAACGGATAAAGCTTCAACTGTTAGAGCGTCAACGGATGTCACTAAAGCATCAACGGATAAAGCCATCAACGGATGAAAGCTTCAACGGATGCTTAGTTCTATAGCAGTTGATATTGACAATTCATAAGCTGACAGAGGCACATGGGTTGACAGAGACAATTGGAATATGGTAGCCTCTTGGAGGAATCAAGAAAAAGCAGCATTTCCATTCTAGTGCAAACAAGGAAGTATTAAAAGATTCACAGATTATCTTAGATTGCATTGGATAGAGAAATGAAGAAGAAACATGTGAAGAACTATTTTATAATTGTATTTTATCTTTGTCTTCACTTGTAAACTTGGTGATATATAAACCAAGTAGCAGCTAGTAATTAGATGTGAATTTTCCAGAGCTGTTTAGAAAAACATAGAGAGAAAATCATCTAGTTTGTACTAGGAAGCAGCTGTGATCAATTCTTTGTATCACAGATTTTCTGAAATACACATCTCTGGTGGAACAACAAATCCACCAGAAAAGTTTTTGAAGCCTTTGTGTTCTTTACATTTGTGTCTTGAATATACATCTGTTTGCACCTGCTCAAAGCAATTCACACACATCTGTTCATCATAACACTTTGCTTTAGAAACTGCTCAAAACTTGAAAAGGTTTTGAGATTTACATTCAACCCCCCTTCTGTAAATCTCATTGTTAGTTCCTTGGGAATAACATATATGTACTTCCGAAAGTTTTTGGAGGAAGTACTAAGGATGTGAGTTGACCGTTGTCAATAAATAATTAAATAAGGGGGAGTTTCTCTTTGAAAATATATTCAAAATATAAAAATTAAGTCGAGATAATATTCTCCGACGATTTGAAAATTATTCGAATGATTTTTCGAAAATCAGAAAGTATTTTAAATCAGGTTCTATGATCTTTAAATCATAAATAAACCCTTTAATGAATAATAATTAATTAAATGATAATCGATAAATAATTAAACCTCGAATGAGTTTACTCTTTAAAAGAATATTTAAAAATAATATTTCTCAACTAGTTTATGTCTACGCAATTATTAATCTTTAATGTTTAATCAGGTTTGAAATAAATAATCGTTGGAGTATAATCTCCCATAATAAAGGAATAGGTATAAGATATTTATTATTCGAACAATAAAATATAGTTGAGGGAATATGATCGTTGGGAAATCGTTTTAATAAAAGTTCGAGGTATTTTTAATGTTTCGTAAGTGGACGTTGAGTCCCTTTAAAACGTACTATTATGGACTTGTAATCGTCCTATAATATCATCAGAATGACACATGGGTTTTCATCTTAAAATCCCGACCGACTCTCGGTCTTATAATCATACGTCACGCTTAAAGCGGAATTAAATATTTTACGATATATACTTATCGTACAATATCGCTACATTATACGAAAAGTTCAATTACTACGTATCATGGCAAGCATGGTATTTATGCAATAATAATAAAAAAAAAAATCCTTTCACAACACAACAGTAAATGGAGTTGGGTTCGTAAACTTTTTTGGGTATCTCGAGGTGGAGGACGCTCTAGGTTCCGCTCGGAATTCTATAATCATGAACATAATTTATTTCGTTAGGTCCCGTTCTAATTTACGGTTACCCGCACTCCTGGGCTAATTATTATGCATCCTCTCAACTTACATTACCCTTATTATTCCTTTAAGTCCTTATTCACATCATGGACGCTTCCTTTTTCAAAGTATCTTAAGTTCATTTTCATTTTCATCGTCGGCTACGCTTATGGATTCTACGGTTTCTAATCGCGCGGTCTCGACTCCGATATTTTTATAAAATTTAAAAATTATTATTCTTACTTGAAATTTTTATGGAATTTAGTAAACTCAATATTCTACTCCCTGTATAAATTTGATGATTTATGAACCTTCTTAAGGCAATTCTTTATATTTTCAAAGTTCGTAATTCGTAGCAGTTTTTGTCGCGTAAATCACTTTTAGTAAAACGGCCATAACTTTTGATCCGTACATTGGAATCAAGCGATTCAAGCGCCTAAACAATCCTTATAATATTTTCTATCATAAAAAGGGTTAATTTTCAAGAAATTACAGTTTAAATCTTCGGGACTTTCTACAGAAACGTAAAGTTACGCTTTGTTCGTTTTAGCGAGATTACGTTTACGATCGGAGTTTCGTTTATGCCTTAAATCTTTATACTACCACCAACAATCATCATATCATCATCAAAAACTAACTCCTCTCAAGAACATCATGTTCTTGAGGCAACAACAATCAACCTTAAATCTACTTAACTAAACATCAAGATCTCAACAATAACACCACTAAAACTAGGTTTACAACTACATACCAAAAGGATCTTGAAATTGAATCTAAAATAAAGTTGGGTCAAAGATTTTTTACCTTTCTTAAAAGCTTGAGATGTTTTCTTGATGATGGTGAAGTCTTCTGAGTGCTTGGTATGGTTTTTGGAACCTAAAATACCATTGAAATCAAGAAACCAAAGAAGATTTACTATTCATACTATTCATTTGCAACTTTCTTGATTTTATTTCACCCATCAAACCTTAATAAAAAGGGATCAAAGATTTATATTACCTTAGTTTGGTTGTTAGAAATCTTGATAATTAATGGGAGGATTTATCCATGGCTAGAACTTGAAGATTTGAATTTGATTTCCTTGGTTTTGAAGAAAAAGCTGAATGGAGGAGAGAGGGAGTGTTTTTATGCTTGCTCCTTGGTTGCTTCTAGTAAATGATGTTGGTGATATCTTATATTGATTTGATATTCTCCTAGTTTAGGATCCTAGGTTTATTCTTGTTGCCAAATCCATGGACAAATCTAATAGCTTGTGGTAGATTACAAGCTAAGCCACTTGCTTAGCATCCTTAGCTTACTATTCTATTAGCCTTGGTTGATCATCCTATCTCTAGCTCACTATTTGATAAAGTAACCATGGTTACTTTCTTACCATGGTTAGTTAGTGTGTTACGTTTATTTAATCGTTTACGCGTTCGCTCGGTCGCTTAAATATTTTCGTAATACTTCCTCGTAAATGGTTCGCGACGTAATTCCTTTCGTATTTATTCCTTATGTTTTGAATTATCATACTTGGGTATAATTCCGTAGGGTTTTATATTCGTAATTATATTATGATTCCCGTAATCCTTGATGATTCGTAAATATGGTCGTTTTTCAAAGTTCGTTTTCTTCGAAAAGTAATAGCGTTTACATACACTTATTCAGTACGTATAATCATAATATCAACTCCGAAACTCATTTTCTCATGCACTACATAGTGTGGGCTCAAAAGTTTTTCCCGTCCGTCAGGGTTACTATTCATTAAACGTTTTACAAGGTCTCAAAAATTCGAGTTATTACAAATGTTATGTGATTTATTCACACAAACCATAAGGCATATGATTTGTCATAGTTTTAAATACTTAAAACTTATTAAAACTTTATCAAAACTTTAGTCAAATAATTGGTGTGCAGACGTACACATTAAACTGGATTTTTCATTGATACCGAAAAATGCTAACTTTTAAATTAAATAGACCCACATGAGGAACAAAATCATCTCAAAATATAAATATAACTACAATCACATAGTCATATTACAACAAAGCAAAATCAAATTAAATATTTAGCATAAGAACAAACAACTCATAATACTGATATCACAAACAATGTATATCAAACAACCTGCAAAATAATTAAAATAAATCCATCTATTAACTATTATCAAATACATCTCAAAACTCTCTCAAAGGTCTCTCAGACTTTTAATTCAAACACTTGGTATACAAAGAGCACATATAATTTCAACTAAACAATTAGTGTACAAAATTCTCATATCAATTATTTAAATTTCATAGTCGATACCTTATATCATCGAACAAATCTCACAACAATCTGCAAACAAAATTAAAGAAATACTTATACTATAATAAATCAAATTATAATAATAGCGATGCAATGTAAGAACAAACCTTTTTTGTATAAATTTGTTGTGCAAGACATGCCTATACAGTAACAAGACTAAGTAAAATTGACATCCCTAAGATTTAGTTGGTTGATAATCAACCTTGTATTTTGTATTGTATTACTTGAGTTTGTAAAAATGGTTAGAAGATTAGATTGGAGTATTTTTCTGTAAACAGTTCAAGCCTAGGAATAAACTCTGGAAGAAGATCAAGTTAGATCATGCCTCAGAGAAATGATACAGAAGCTTGGAGTAGAATAAATTTGTTTTATGAAATATATTCTAAGTCAAGATATCGACAAGTCACAAATCATGCAATATAGAGAATTCATTCGGGAGCTCCAGAATGGCTTATCGAGTAGTCCAAAATAACTTATAGAGAAGTCTCAAAGATATCGACAAGTCAAATGAAGATATGGATATTGGAGATATCGACAAGTCATTTCTGCATGTAGAGAACTCAGAGATATCGATAAGTCAAACTGAAGATGTGAAGATTGGATATATCGACAAGTCAAATTATCATTAGAGATCTCAGAGATATCAACAAGTCAAAATGTATATAGGGATCTCTGAGATATCGGCAAGTTAATTCTACATTTAGAGATCTCAGACGTATCGATAAGTCATTTAGCATGCAAATATCAAGAGACCTCGACAAATCAATTACACCTATAGAGAACTCAGAGATCTCGATAAGTCATTATACTTATCGAGATGTCTCTTCTCTATAGAACAAACTAGAGATCTCGACATGCCTCTCAAATACAGAATGCAAACAAATGAAGATTCAAGATTATCAGCCAATAAATAATCTATCTACTAGATTGAAAAGTCTACAAAGTAGCTGGGGAGAATACAAGATCAAGGGTCAAGATTAACTAGACAAAGGATGGTCACATACCTGCAAGATTCTGCGCAGATTTGCTAAGCTAGAAATAGAATTAGAAAAAGGTTGCTTTAGAAAAGAGTTTAGTACATTTTAGTGCATGTTTTGTAAGCTCGTGTTTTTAGTGTATAAAGTATGCACTGGTACTTAGTTTAGGTGTAACAAACAGATTCAACACTCTTGTATTCTCTCAAGATATAAGCTGAGTTCTTTACTTACAAAGAACCCAGGATTTGTAGCAAGACCTAACTTAATTTTAATATAAAATTAAGTGAGTTTTGAAATATTTTGTTTGCTATTTTATTTCTACTAACATAATATAACTGCATTTTTTATCTACTTTATTCACACAACCAAACAAATTCAAAAAGGCTTAAAAATATCCAAAACACATTCACACCCCCCCCGGTGTTGTATTCAATATCTAACAAGTGGTATCAGAGAAAAATATGAAAGTAAATAGATCAAGATCTTGGAAGAATGAATACACAATAGATAAGTAGTATAAAGATATTAACCTTTGATAAAATTAACTACACTTTATGGAAGAAAAAGATGATGCTATTTTTAAGGATGGCAAACCCATGTATATCCAGATTCTGAAGAATGGACCTTTTATTCCCATAAAAAGGATTGAAGAATTAATAGATGGAAACATGGTCATCCCAGCTCATTATGGTCCCAAAGATCCTTTAAAATACATAGAAATTGAAAAAGAAAAAGTCTTTCTTGACAGTGGCCTACAATTAATTCTGATAGAGTCACTTGACAATGTTATGTAAAATAACAATATTGTCAAATTTGACACAGCCAAGAAAATCTGGGAAAAGATTGAGATATTGTGCGAAGGTAAAGAGAAAGTTAGGTCATATCAAAGGAGAATACTGGTGTCTCAGTATGAGGGTTTTATGGCAAAACCAAAGGAGAGTGTTACTGATGTATTTGAAAGATTCAACAAGCTGATTAATGACTTACGGCTTAATGACAAATACTATGAGGCTGGGGAGGTTAACTTGAAGTTTTTTCTTACCCTTCCTGACCATCTTGAACAGAAAATATCAGCCATAAGAGAAGGAAGAGACTTCAGAAGGATAACACTGAGGTCTTATATGGGATTTTGAAAACATATGAACTGAAAATGATTCAATGAAAATCTTAAGAACTGGTCAAGGACACATTGTTGATAGAACAAGTGCACTAGTTTTGAATGACAACAAGTCATCTGATGATGAACTAGAGATCCAGACTCCAGATGTCTTAAGTATTGAGCAAAAGAACAAGGAACCATTAAAGCAATATTGGATGAACTGGATAAGTTAGATCACTCCATGGCTTATCTAGTCAGAAAATTCTCTAATATTAGAGTGAAAAAGCCAAAGTTTTTCAAGAGTAAAAGACGAACATCTAAAAAGGACAGTAGTTGGAAATGAAAGGGACAATACACTCCCAGTGGCAAAAGTGGATACAAGACTGGATCTGTTGACAGATTAAAAATAAGGTGCTACAATTGTGATGAATTTGGGCCACTTTGCTACTGAATGTAGGAAGCCTAAGAAAGTGAAGAAAGCTAAAGCCTATCTGGAGTTGGAGGCAAAGTATGAAACTCTCTTGAAGAAGCAACAGGGTAAAGCTTACATTGTAGAAGGAAAGAGTTGGGATGACACTGATGATGATGACAATGAGGAGTTTGGAAACTATGCACTCATAGACATAGAGCAAGGAGAGTCATCCTCATCAAAAACAGAGGTACAAACTCTTACTACTATTGATTTAAATACAAGTCAATATAAAGAGACTGTTGAAAAGATGAGCATAGAAATGTTACACATCCATACTAGCATGATGGCGGCTACTGAGGAGGTTAGTAGGCTGTCAAAAGCTAATGAGAAGTTTGATATTGAGAAGCAAGATTTGGAACTGCAGCTTGTTGAGCTTGAAACAGTCAAACAGGAAAATGAATATTTGAAGAACAAGCTGAAGTGTGCTAGTGAAATAGAAGCTATGTTGAGGGAAAAGATAGAGAAGAATGAAGTGAAGTTGAAGTCTTTCATAAATGCTTCTCAGTCAGTTGGTCAGTATTATGAGAAGAACAAGGCATGTGCTAATATATCCATTGGCCTTGACTATGATGCTTTGAACAACAACAAAAAATTTGAAGGTGACAGAGGCAAAACAATTAAAAATGAAGATGTCCCAGCTATATTGAGGAAAGTTGATGCACCTTTGTTCAAAGCATGCGAAGTTAATTTTAGTGAAGTGGAGTTGGTTATCAAGCAGGAGCTTGCAGATGAGGACAATGAAAAGAAATGCACAAAAACAACTCAAACTTCTAAAATTGAAAAGAAGCTCATGGCCAATCGAGGTTCTAAGACACATGTCAAGGAAATTAAAATTGAGAATGCAGGAAAGAAAAAAAGGTACATGAATGGGAAGATTGGAGTAAACAAAAGCAATAAATTTGCATTTGTTGCAGATGCTCCCAGGAAACAATGTCAACAGTGTGGCTCTGTAAATCAGTTAACTCACCTTTGTAAAAGGGTTGTTAGTAAGCCAGGAGTGGGAGCATGCAAGTATAATGAAGCAAAGGCTGATGATCCCTACTCATTTCGTGACAAGTTTGATTACATTCCTTGCAACATGAAAGTAATGACAAGTGGCCACAAGTTGAGAGTAGACCTCAAAGAAGTTAACATTGGGTCTGCAGGTAAAAAGGAACATGCAAATCAATCAATGAACATTGTTCTTACTGAATTATCAAATTATACTTCTACTAAATCTTTTAACAAGAAGAAAGTACCCAACATTTCTTGGGTAGCTAAACACACTTAATCCTCACTGTGTGCAGGGAAAAATGAAGAGAGTCATATGGATCATAGACAGTGGATGCTCAAGACATATGACAGGTGATAAGGCCCTGCTATCACAGTTTGAGGAGATGGCTGGCCCATTAGTGACTTTTGGAGATAACATCAAAGGATTCACAATGGGATATGGCAATTTAGTTTCTGGAAATATTTCCATTGAAGATGTAGTACTCGTGGCTGGTTTAGAAGTGAATCTCCTGAGTTTCAGTTAATTCACAGATAGAGGACCCAATATTTCTTTAATCAGCAAAAAGGCTAGTGAAATTTCTTTAAAAGGAGCAAGAATGGGAAGCTTATTTGTTACACACTTACACTCAGCATATAAGGATGGAATATGCTGCTTCTACACCAAGTCATCTGTTGAGCAAAGTAAGCTATGGCACAAAAAGCTCTCTCACCTGAATTACAAGAGAATCAATACCCTAATGAAAAAGGAGTTAGTGAGAGATATGCCAAACTTGGAGTTTTCTCAAAATGAAGTCTGTGAGACTTATCAAAAAGGCAAAATGAAGAGATCAATCCACAAGAAAAAAACTGTGAATTCTATAAGTGCACCTTTGTATTCAATTCACATGGACTTGTTTGGACCAATTAATGTCTTATCTATTTCTAGAACTACGCCATAGATGACCTATTTGCACATTTTTATATGTTGTTGCCTTAGAAAACATTGCAATACATATGAAATTATGGAGCTATCACAACACCCAGATCTTGGTATTACTATAGGCACCGAGACATATCGCTATAGCTCAATACAAGTATGGTGTTGACATAGATGTCTTCCCTATTGCAACCCACGAGGTTGTGTTGGCGTAGACGACTGAATAATTTTTTTTAAAATTTAAATCAAAATAAAATTTATCTTTAAAAATTAAGTGATTTGTATGAAATTATTTATGGAGTTTTGTAGAAAGTAAATGCACGTAAAATTAATAAATTATTCATATTTAATAAATGTCAATATATTTTATTTGAATATAATACTAAATGAATACGCTTTATTAGTTAATAAATATTTATTAAAATTACTAAAATAATTTTTTACTTAAAAAATAAAAGTCTATAATAATTTTGAATATTTGAAAATAAATTATAATAAATTAATTATACTAAATATAATATGTGCAATTCAAGTATAATATTATATATTATAATATTTATAAAATATTTTTTTCATATATATGAATTGGACTAGGCTGTGAAATTAGGGTGTGAAATTGGGGTAGGGGCGGCTAAGTTTTTAAAAAGCGGGAAACGGAATTTTGGACTATAGAAAGGGGGAAATCAATTACATTTACCACATTTGATTAGGGTTTGTCTTCCTTCTCCACCTACACACTCATTTCTCTTCCAGAGCAGCAAAAATAATGAAGGGTAGACAAGGCGAGCGGCTAAATTTTTAGGCAAAGCAACAAATCAAATGAAATCGGGTCAAAACACTCATCTCTCTCCCTTCCCAGTCTATCTCTTTCTCCTCTCTCGACTCTCAACATCTCTTTCTCTCTCGAAATTCGATTTCGAGTTCAACTATATTTAAGCAATAGTTTCAAGTTTGATTCAAGGGTTCCGGTTCAATTAAGGGTGAGCCGAGGATTAGGGTTCTTGAAAAGATTTGGTATTAAACATTTCCTTCGTTTTCAAGCTGCGTTGGGTTAGATTTCTCCCCTGGTAAATAATTCTCCTGCATATTATCATATGTAATACAAATGGGATGATAACCCTTACAACTAATTAATCATTTCTATGCTAGATAATATGCTGCAAGTATTGTCCATTTGTTATTGCAACAAATTTGATCAATTTGATAATATGCTAGATAATATGCTGCAAGTATTATCCCTTACAACAATTTTTTGGTTTTCAATTTTTTAACAGATTAGACTTGAGATGTTTGATCCAACATCGTCGTCTACAGCTTCTATAGTCTCCTGCTTGAATCGAAGATGTGATTTTAAATCCCCTGTTATTCCTGAAAAAATTTGTCCTTATCAGGAGAAACAGTGCAAATACACTTTAGAGTATGGAGACGGTAGTACTACTTCAGGTTATTACGTGGAGGATGTTATACATATTGACAGGGTTGTTGGTAGTTCAGTGATTTCAAATATTACATTACAGCTCATTGCCTTTGGGTAAACTAGTTTGTACCTGTCATTTTGGAGCTAAATCTTCTTTTCTTGTGATTTCAAATTTAGGTTATTGAGATTCTGAGTCATGTCAACAAGAGAGTGAAACACCAGCTTACATCGTGAGAAAAATTGCTTACGTGTTTTAATCCAGCTTTGAGTTTCTTTTAGGAGAATGTGGAAACAAGAGAGTGATATTACTTACGTGTTTTAATCCAGCTTTGAGTTTCTTTTAGGAGAATGGTTCATAAACTGCTTTGTATATCTACATGGATTATAATTTTAAAAGCAGTTTGTAATTTTAAACTGCTGGTCTAATAATGTTGTCCTACTTTAATTTGATACTTAGTAAATCACTTTCCATTATGATTCCAGGAACTCGAAATGGAAGCACTCATTCCTCTTCGTATCCTATTTTTTCAATATATATACATATCATTTTTTCATCATTTGTGAATATGTTGGTTTCTGTACAACATTAGGGAATTGTGATGTCATGTTGATTCAGTTATCAGTGTATCCTTAATGTTACATAAAAGCTCGGGGACAGGAGATGGGAAAACAAAAAGACTGGGAAGCTTACCAACATATGGTTTCATTTTTAAGTGTAATGAAATAGCGGAGAAAAGAAGAGAGGTTAGTTTTACCTGGTCACATTAGTCAATATCGTTGCGGATAGTTAATTTAATTTAAATTTGACTTACAATTGCACTTTTTTGGTCAATAGTACTCTTCCAGACTTGAAAAAAAAATCCAGGCCAAGGAACTAGAGGAGAACTTCCTCCAAGCTAGAACCAAGGTACTGTTGAACAAATTCTTAAATTCTTAATTGTATCAACTACATGATTATGTAGTACTTAATATCAAGAAGGTTACACAGTTTTGATGTTAAGAACTGAATATATATTTTTTGGTAATTCATCTAACAGTGCACATATCTAAAAATGGATATAAGAACTTGTCGGGTGTACTGGTTTTGGGAAGGGTTGGAGAAAGAAGGGTGTACTGGTATTGATAATTAATTCATGCTTTTTTTTAATCATTAATTCAACCATATTTACTTATCATTTAGGTCCCAGATTGCGCAACGTGAATCATTGTCAGTAGATCTTAAAACAGGAAGGAGGTACCCTTTCAAAAACCCCAGACCAGGGTGTTTGAAAATCCAAAAATATTAGTTAAGAGCCTAATTACAGGGTACTGAGTAAGTTTTGAGAAATTTTTGTGACGTGTAATTGGTTGTGTACTTATGCTTAAAAACATAGTAAATTAACCAGACACATCAGTATCGTTGAAACTTCTATTATAAGATACATCATACTTGTTAAGTATGTAGGATTATCATTTAAATAATTGTATAGTTATACTAGCATTGCATATTATAAAGAGTACTTATGTCTGTGTAAATTGTGATGTTCTTAGATTATGATATTTTTACATTTTAATCGAATCTTATGACTCGTGAGATTCACCCTTTTGTCAACTCCTTTATTTGTATCTGCCCTATGGTGCTCTGATGAGAAGTAATACTTAAGATTATATTTTTTCTTCGACATTTATTAATTTCATATATATATTTTTCTTCTTCATCAATAGGGTGAAACTGAAAACAAGAGCCATAATACCTCGGATATATGCAGACATGTGATTCCTACTGGGGCCAAAATGCAGTCCGAGACAATAGACCCCAAACCAAAGAATCTCAGTTCCTTTGACATTGAATATATTCCAAAGGTCTCATCTCTTTATGGCTGCATTCTAGTATTATTTTTAGGTGTTAATTAAGTTCAAATTGTTAATATTATTCTGCTCCTCCATGTTTTACCTCACCTTACCTCATCTCTTTACCATGATTTAATTGATTTTGACTTAAGCCAGCATGGAGAGTGAAAAGACGAGAAAACATCTCACATTGTATCAGACGTAAGATGCTACATCATTCGAATAAAACTCCATAATTCGAATAAAACTCCCTGTGATGTGAAATATCCTTTTAATATAATTAAATAGGATCTTTCACATCATCAGGGTCTATAAGTTTTATCCGAATGAAGTAGCATTTTACATCTGATGCATTGTTAGATATTTTTCCCCTACTGCTCTTGGAAGATCAACCTTGACGTGTCCGACAATTTGACAAACGTCTGAGTCTTGAGAATGTCAGCTGCTTTCTGCATTGCAGGATGGCTTGATGTCTACTTATCTATGGTATGTTTGCTTCTTTTGATTGATAATTAATTTAGGAAATTAAATTCTTATACTTTAATATAAAAAGCCATCCGGCTTGCAGAGAGAATTGGGTTGTATATATTTTTATTTGTTTAATAGGATGTTGTTGAAGAAGTTGAAGAAAAGTTTAATAGGAAGCTCTCTGATGAAGTTTCCAAGGTTGAGAAACATGAGCTGATGGTACTCCTCTTACCGGTGGTCGTAGCACTTAGAACATTTGTTATCTCTCTTCTATGTTATTTTCAAAGACTTGTATCCTTTTGCGTTATCTTGCACGTTTAGTTCTTAGCAAGAGTACTTGTATTTCTTAAGTTATGTTTTGGTATGATGGATTGTAATTGTTGGTTGGATATAATGTAATGGTTGGATGTGTAGTTAAGACTGGTTGGACGAATTGAATTGGTTGTAAATGTTGTTGAATTTATGGGAAATCAAGTATTTGAAAAGTATATTTCAATTTTTTACAGTCCAGGTGTTGCAATAGCCTATTAGTATGTTGCCATATGATGCTAAATTATGCACATAAAATTTCTTTTTTGCAACATTAAATGTATTGCAATAGGTGTGTTGCCATAGATGATAAGGGGCCAACATGTGGGCCCCACCAGTGCGACCCAACCACGTGTCCTGCCATGTGTCATGTCACGTGTTATGCCATGTGTCATGCCCATGTGGGGCTCACATATGGGGCCCATTTTTTGTCAGTTAGTATACCTATTGCAATACCATGTCCGTGTTGCTATACTCTCAAAATTATGTTACAATTGATATCTATAGCAACATATTTTGCTGTATTTGTATAGGTTGACACTGATATAAGGTTAGATACCTATAGTGACGGCCTTAGACCCAACATAAAAAAAGTGTTACAATAGACCCATTTTTGCCTATAGCAACATTTTTAGGGGTCTATAGCAACATATTTTTGGTGTTGGTTAAAGCCATCTATGGCATAGTGTAGAAAGAAATATACACTTGTGATGGTGGATGACCACTCAAGGTACACATGGGTAGAGTTTATGCATTCTAAGGATGAAACTCCACACATTATAATTAAACACATCAAGAAAATTGAAAAACAAGATGAAGGTCAGAATTTTGTAAAAAGATTGAGAATTGACAATGGCACAAAATTCGTAAATGCAACTCTGCATGAATTCTGCAAGGATAAGGGCATTGTTTAAGAGTTCTCAGCTGCAAGGACACCTCAGCAAAATAGGTAGTTTAGAGAAATAATATAACACTAGTAGAATCTGCTAGAACAATGGTGCAAGATGCCAAGTTGCCAACAAGTTTTTGGGAAGAAACTGTCAGTATTGCATGCTACACTCAAAACAGATATCTCATCAACAAAAATCTTGGCAAGTCACCCTACTCAATTTTATCAAAAAGGAAGCCTATTTTAAAGCATCTGCATGTGTTTGGAAGTAAGTGTTTTATTTTAAAAGATAACTCTGAATATGTGGGAAAATTTGACTCTAAAGTTTTTGAAGCAATTTTTCTGGGATATTCATTGGAAAGAACTGCCTACAGAGTTTATGTGCTAGAACAAAAGAAGATTATGGAAAGCACATATGTGACTTTTGATAATGACAAGTGTCCAGGCTTGGAGTGCCTTGATGAAAGTGAAGTTGAAGCCCTTAAGTTTGAAAATTTGAACATTGATAGTGATTCTGAAGTTGAAGCTGAAATCAACACAAGTAACAGAATGAATGAAGAGTCAACTGAGCAAGTGAATCATGAGAATTGAAGCTCATCTCAAACACCTGAATTTGATAGCACAAACTAAGGGGAGAAAGAGGAGAAAGTTCTGCAAGTCATGCCAATGGTGAAGGAAATGCAGAAAACTCAAGTCAACCAAATCATACCAGAAAGTGGGAAATAAGTCACACTAGAGATGCAATTATTGGTGATCATAATGCTGGTGTGAGGACTAGGAGTGAAATTGCTAATGAATGTCTACATGCAAGCTATTTTTCACAGATTGAGCCCAAGAAAACTTAGAAAGCTCTAATTGATCCTGATTGGATATCTGCTATGCAAGTGGAGCTAAATCAGTTTAAGAGAAACAAAGTTTGGAATTTGGTTCCTGCACCAAAGAACAAAAGTGTAATTGGAACAAAGTGGGTGTACATGAACAAGATGGATGAAAATGGAATTTTAATAAGAAACAAAGCTAGGTTGGTTGCAAAAGGTTACTCACAGGAGGAATGAATTGATTTTGATGAAACTTTTGCTCCAGTTGCAAGACTTGAAGCAATAAGAATCTTTCTTGCATTTTTTTCACACCCAAACTTTAAAGTGTATCAAATGGATGTAAACATTCCTTAATGGTGAGTTGGAAGAAAAAGTTTTTGTGCAACAACCACCTGGTTTTGATGATCTAGAATCTCCAAACTTTGTATACAAACTACTCAAGGATCTATATGAATTAAAGCAAACACCTAGAACTTGGTATGACATACTGTCAGAATTTTTGCTTAAGCATGGATTCACTAGAGGAACAATAGATCCTAGTTCAGATCTATGTGGATGATATCATTTTTGGTTCTACAAATGAAAATTCATGTCAAAAATTCTTAAAACTCATGCAGAGTGAATATAAAATGAGCACGATGGGAGAATTAAGTTACTTTCTTGGACTTCAAGTCAGACAAAGAAGTGATTAAATTTTCATTATCCAAACCAAGTATTTTAAAGACTTATTGAAGAAATTTGGAATGGTTGATTGTTCACCTACATCTACACCTATGTCTACAACTACAAAGTTGGATGAAGATAAAAAAGAAAAAAGTGTAGACATTTCAGGGTATAGAGGAATGATTGGATCTTTGTTGTATTTGACTGCTAGTAGACCAGATATTATATTTGCAACATGACTGTTGTAAGATTTCAAGCCAATCCAAAGGAATCACATTTGATGGTTGTGAAAATAATTTTCAGATACTTGAAGGGTACATCAAACTTGGGATTATGGTATCCTAAGAGAACTAGGTTTGAAGCTGTTGGATACATAAATGCAGATTTTGCTGGATGCAGGGTTGACAGGAAGAGTACTTGTGGAAGCTGTCAATTTCTCGGACAAAGATTTGAATCATGGTATAGCAAGAAACAACAGTTTATGTCAACTTCCACAGCTGAGGCTGAATACATAGCTGCTAGAAGTTGCTGTGCTCAAGTGTTTTGGATTAGAAATCAACTAAGGGACTATGGCCTAGTGTTTCACGAAATTCCAATTATATATGACAATGCTAGTGTTATCTCTATTGTTGCTAATCCAGTTCATCATTCTAGAACAAAGCACATTGACGTAAGGTACCATTTTATTAGAGAACATGCTACAAATGGTACCATTGAGCTTATTTTTGTTCCAAGAGAAAAATAATTAGCTCACATTTTGACTAAACCTTTGGATGAAACAACTTTCACTAGACTTGTTGGTGAAATTGGAATGTTAAATTCTTCATCCGAAAGGCAAGAACTCAGCTAATGTGTTGCAGCAGATTAATTTCTAATAAATCAAAATTAATTTGATTTAATTGGAAACTAACTGGAATATGAGTTATGAATATTTCTGGATTCTCTGTATATTTATTTTTTAAAATTCAAAATTTAGCTTGGAATTTTTCAAATTCTAAGGAAAATGCCTAACTATTAATTTACATTTCTCAATATGTAAAATTAGCAGAAGGAAAAATCAAAAGCAAACAAAAGTATATAGAGAACTGAGTTCTCGATAAGTCTACAAGTCATTTTGAGACTTCTCGACAAGTCATTTTGAGACTTCTCGATGGAGTTCTCGATAAGTCTTTTTCAAGACTTCTCGAATGACTTCTCGACAAGCTTTATTATGACTTCTCGATAGGTCATTGTAGAGATCTCGATAAGTCACTTTAAGATCTCTCGATAGAGTTCTCTACAAGTATAATTCTTAAATTTCTCGATAACTCAGAACAAGAATAATTTAAATCAATAAATTATTTCAATAAAATACTTTTGATATAAAATCATTCTAATTATATTTTGATTTATTCAAATAAAAATTGAAAAATTCAGTCCATTCAGGACAAACTGGGTATTTATTTGACATCTCGATAAGTCACTATCTAGTTCTCAATAAAGAGTCAGGAAAGTGACATATCAATATGTATCTATTCTCACATGTGACTTCTCGATAAACAAATCCAACTGTTTATTTCTACTTCTCGATAAGTCATTTACCTTTTACTATAAATACCCAGACATCTTGACATACACCTCTTTACGCCTTCGAAATCTCTAAGTGACCTAATTTCTGCAAATTCAAACCATTTTCTCTCATTTCAAGCTCCTTCTCTCTACTTTTTCTTACCCACTCAAATTCAAACACTTAAAATGCCATCAAACACAGTTAGAACTTTTATCCCAAAAGAGGGCACCAACTATCTTGCATTTACATATGCAAACCAAGCTCATCATAGCTTCAAGAGCTTTATGAAGTTCCTTTCTGAGACATACTTTGCAGGTGCTCTAACTAGAAATCTAATTATGTATTTGGATGTTCTTAATAAATTCTGGACTCAGCTGTAATGAGGACAGTAGTGCATGAGAACCAAGGTATATCTATGGTGGTTAACTGCTCCATTCAAGGCCAAGAGGTGGAGTTTTCTGAGAATGATGTCAATCTAGCTTTGGGCATCCCTATTCACAACTTGGTGGAGGTCCCAACTCAAGATGAGCTAGCTGAGTTCATGGACTTCATCAACTACAGTGAGAAGATCAACTTGGCAAGCCTAAACAAGAAGTATTTAATGAGGGAATGGTCTTTCCAGTTTGACTCAATTGTGAGGGCCTTCACCTGCAGGAAGACAGGGTATGACAACATTTTAAGTGTTGTTCAGAAGTTGGTATTCTCCATGGCTCACAACAGACACCTCAATGTTGGACTTTTGATTATGTAAATGCTCAGCACCAAGCTCACAATGCCTTTGGCATCAAGAGGTAAGGAAATATTTCTTCCTAGATTGATAATATCTGCTTTAAAACTATAAAGTACAAGACTTTAATTTACTTAATTATATAGATAGGAAAAAATAGGCAACTATAAAAAAGTGTCCAAAGTTCTACTTGGCTCACTTATTACTAAAAATAAGGTACCTGTGAGTCTTAGAATCACTCCATTTATGTTGGAGAGATTCAGGACTTACCCTTACCCTATGCCTGACATGAGGTCTATAATAACAATTAGTACAATTATGGCTCATGTACCTGTGGCAGAAAAAATACAGGAACACCAACAGGGGCCTTCCCAAACTGAGACCCTTCTTTCTTTACCACTAGCAGCTAGGAAACCAACAACTTCATCCTCTTAAAAGGGTGAGGTGAGTAAAAAGAAGAGAAAGCAGATACCTGTAACTATTATCAATGAGAGTGGTGAGGATCAAACACAACCAAAGTCCACCTTCGTCAGGAAACCAAAGAAGGAAAAGTAAACTGAGTTGACCACTCAATTAGCTACCTCTACATCCTCTCAAAAGGATGTTGTTGAAAAAGAGGGAATAAAATAGACTTTAGGGGCATCCACTCAACAACGTGTCTCTATTGAAAAGAGCACTCTCCCTAGTGTATTCTATAAAGAATCTACACCATCACTTGAACACATTCAAGTGTATGAAAGAAGAAATAAGGATGGCACACACTCTGAGAGCACATCTTTTGAAGCTCCTCATCTATTCAGGGGGATCTGCCAATACTCAATTCAGAAATTACAAATCTTATTTCCAAAATTTCTTCTTCATACAATATGACACTTGAACCCACTTCTCAAGTGTCACCAAAATCAAGTGACATGGTTTATGAAACTGTGTTCACCACACAGGAACACATCTAGTTGGTGAGAGGCTACACTCTGGGGTAGACCTTGAGGACACCAACAAAAATACAGAGGTTTCAATAGTTTTAACTAAAGATCATGTGGTTGTCACAAATGCACCTTCATGTGCAAATAAATCTTCAAAAATTGACAGGTTTGAGGGTAGTACTCCCGAGGGGGAGCTATCTAAATTCTTTTCAATTCAATTGGAGGTTCCTCGGGTAGGGACAACTCCCCTCACAACCCTGGCTGAAATTGCTTTAGAAATTGAAGCTAGGAGTCCAATTGCCCATGATCCAATCATAGGGGAGGCAAGCTTAGCACATTCAAGTGCCAGCTCTTTGCAAGAAAAACAATGGTTTTAGTCCGTGGTACATGACAGTAACCTAGTCAAATCCCCTCCAATTCAATTAAAAGTTCCCATTATCGGTGAACAACACACTTTCACAACCACAGTTCCAACAATGAGTCAAATTGTGGCATTTGTCACAGGCGATGTTCATGAATCCCAACCCTCTACCTCGACTCAAACAGACATACCATCTACATCAAACCCTTCTCAACAACCCTCACACCTAATCTCCAAGTGGCTAAGCGGATGCTCAGGTTCAACCACTAACAATGAATGACCTTTTGGTGGATCAACTTTCTGGTCTTGCCAACATCACACAGCAATTTCTCACAACTGATATGTCCAATCAGGATTATCAGGCCATCTTATTTTCCTACAAAACAGATTTTGAAGAACAACAACAGAAAATTGTCAATGAAGCTGAACAAGATGGCAATGTGGATGCATGGTTGGACAAGGATTTTAGCTTGAGCATAGATGGGGTCTTGGAAAGATTTAGAAATAAATATGTAGCTATCTTGGGAAGGAATGCCAAGGCTCTCAGTCCACAGGAAGTCTATGATGCTGTGACAAAAGTCTAAAAAGCTCAACTCGAAGCTTTTCATCTTATAAGTAAAGCACTTCAACAGACTTCGGAAAGCCATCGGGACATAATTAGAAGATTGGTTAAAGAGAAGTTGGATGACCTTGTACCTACTCAAGTTGAGATCAAGAATAAATTTCAGAAATTTGTTGATCAAATGGCAAGGTTTGATATGTCCACTATGGAGCAGAGCATCAAAAATCTAAGGCAATCCTTTGTGGCTTTGCATAAAGTTATCCAGAATCAGATTACAAGTAACAATGACATAAGGGTCAAACTGGATCAACTTTATCAAACTAGATACGAACCTTAAGCTTTATTAATAAAGGGGATTAAGGAGTCCATTCAAGCCACCTTTGGTGCATCTGTCTCTTTAAGCTCACAATAAGCAATTTCAACATCCACTAATCTTCAGATTCAGTCTCTTCAACAACAAGTTTTGAATCTAAAAGCATCAAATGAGTCTTTCACAAATCAAGTCTCTCAACTGACAGCACTTGTACAAAGTCAACAGGAAAATATCAAGACTTTGGTAGACTCCCACAAACATTTACAAATGTAGAATTCAGTTTCATTGGGAGCTATCATGGGTGCTCTAAATATTCCCATACCTACACTTCCAGAAGCTGTGAGGCCTGAAATTCCTACACCTCTACTCTTGCCTGCTACCAAGACTAGGGGGAGATAGAGGCTAGGTTGCTGAAATAATCTATTCAAACTCAAAAAGCCAAAGCCAAGGAAATTGAACAGCAAGATGTTGGAATGGAGAGGCTAATGAAAGCAGCTGAGGGACCCAGTCTGAGCAAATAATTTGATGAACTGCTAAAGGCTCTTAGAGTCTCTCTAAAATAACAATTTCTTCACCTACAAGAAAGCTTTGGACAAGACAACTAATTTCTTAAGGGTGATCTTGGTAACCAATGATGGATTTCAAGAGAGAAGGATGTTTTTCAATATAAACGACGCTGGTATGGATAGGTGTATGCAGGTGTTCCTCAATTATCTCATAACAAGGAGGGCATCTGAATTGGACATTCTAATCAACAAGGTTAATAGAGTGATTAATGAAGACACTCTCTTGCTCAATGAATTGAAGAAGGTTCAAGTAGTTGCTTTTCCAGAAGCATATCTCCAACCAAGCAAGGGAGTGGCATACATATGTCAATCCACCAAACATTGCAAACATTTCCGAATTGTAAAAAATGTGTTCATCATTCGGGGTGAGTAGACTAGTCAAAAATTTCATGACAAACAAGAAGCTGATGATGACTCTAGAAACAGATTTGAAGACAAAGCAGTACAAGACTGTTGAAGATAATGAGATGATCAAGATACTGGGGAGATACTTGAGAGATGCTGAAACCATGTTGCCAAAAATAAAAATAATACTAAGGATGACTTGGATAATGATGAGTAGAAGAAAGATGATCAAAAACCTTCTGGCTCAAATCCAAGTCAGTCCTTTAGGGAAACTGGTAGCAAGGTGAATGAGAAGAGAAAGAGCCAGGATGACAAGGATGAAAAAAGGAATTGAAAAGGTGGAGAATGGGATTCAAAGAAAAGAAATGTCCAGGAACTACAAGTCAAGATTCAACCTACTCAAACCTTCAAGCCTGCAAGCTCAAACAGTCAACCACCTTTACCCTCTAAGCCTAAGCTTTTATATAAACAAACTGCAAATACCTTACTCAAAATACCAATCACTTCTAGCCAAACCACCCTAAAGAAAATCTCAAACCTAATCTCATTTAAGCCACCAATCAAGACTCATTACAAGACTGGGGACAAAATCAAAGAAGCTGCAAGTTAGTGAGGGGATTATCTGGAATTGTTTTAACCAGGCTAATTTTCTACCTTTAAATTGGTGCATCACAGATGATGACTACTTTCAACAATTAGTGAAGAAATATTCAAAGTTTGGGTTGTATCATTGAGAGAAGTCGGAATCTATTATCATGATGGTTCCTTCACTCTACTTGGCAGGGAATTAATGGATACACTTTCAACCACAGAAGTTAAGAGGGTGATTAGCTTAATGAAGGACAAGGACACAAGTACAAGGGCATGGAGGGCTATGATTGTGATGTGTGTATTGCTGAAAGTAAGAGATGAAAAAAGAGCAAAAGCAATGGCTGAAAAGGAAGATAGGGATAGGAAGTAATAAGAAGAAATTGCTATGTTTGAACAAAGATCAATTGAGCTCAAGGAAAAAGGGATGAGTAGAATTTCTAAGGATGGACTTTTTTTAAACATACAAGCTGGCAGGTTCTCAAGATTCAGCGTTGATTACTTGAATGGTTATTCATTGGATGATTGGCTCAAGCTTGTGGAAGCTCTAAGAGGGACTGAAATCATAGAGTAACTTCAAGTACTTGTAAATCTAAAGGACCTCATTAGAAAAGAATCAGGATATGAGCATTTATGGAATAAATGTACTTACTGAACTCATGTAATCACTCAGTGTATAAAAGTTGTATTTGTTATTCTGTCAGTTTTATGTAATCATTTTATTTTTTCTTGTAACTTGGGGTTAGTCTTGTTATCAGGCATGAATTTGTGATAATAAATCTTCTCACAAATTGAGGGAGATTATTGTGCAAGACATGCCTATACAATAACAAGATTAAGTCAAATTGACAGCCCTAAGATTTAGTTGGTTGATAATCAACCTTGTATTTTGTATTTTATTACTTGAGTCTGTAAAAATGGTTAGAAGATTAGACTGAAGTATTTTTCTGTAAATAGTTCAAGCCTAAGGAATAAACTCTGGAAGAAGATCAAGTTAGATCATGCCTCAGAGAATTATTACATAAGCTTGGAGTTGAATAAATCTGTTTTATAAAAAATGTTCTAAGTCAAGATATCGACAATTCACAGATCAAGCAATATAGAAAAGTCATTCGAGAACTCCAGAATGGCTTATCGAGAAGTTCAAAATGACATAGAGAGAATTCTCAAAGATATCGACAAGTCAAATCAAGATATGAAAATTAGAGATATCGAAAAGTCATTTTTGCATGTAGAGAACTTAGATTTATTGACAAGTCAAAATGAAGATGTGAAGATTGGAGATATCGAAAAGTCAAATTATCATTAGAGATCTCAGAAATATCGACAAGTCAAAATGTATATAGGGATCTCTGAGATATCGGCAAGTTAATTCTACATTTAGAGATCTCAGACGTATCGATAAGTCATTTAGCATGCAAATATCAAGAGACCTCGACAAATCAATTACACCTATAGAGAACTCAGAGATCTCGATAAGTCATTATACTTATCGAGATGTCTCTTCTCTATAGAACAAACTAGAGATCTCGACATGCCTCTCAAATACAGAATGCAAACAAATGAAGATTCAAGATTATCAGCCAACAAATAATCTATCTACTAGATTGAAAAGTCTACAAAGTAGCTGGGGAGAATACAAGATCAAGGGCCTAGATCAACTAGACAAAGGATGGTCACAGACCTACAAGATTCTGCACATATTTGCTCAGCTAGAAATGGAAATAGAAAAAGGTTTCTTTAGAAAAGAGTTTACTACATTTTAGTGCAAGTTTTGTAAAATCGTGCTTCTAGTGTATAAAGCATGCACTGGTCCCTTAGTTTAGGTGTAACAAACAGATTCAACACTCTTGTATTCTCTCAAGATAGAAGCCGAGTTCTTTACTTACAAAGAACCCATGATTTGTAGCAATACCTAACTTAATTTTAATACAAAATTAAGTGAGTTTTGAAATATTGTGTTTGTTGTTTTATTTCTGCTAACATAATATAACTGTATTTCTTATCTATTTTGTTCACACAACCAAACAAATTTAAAAAGGCTAAAAAATATCCAAACTACATTCAACCCCCCCCTTGTGTTGTATTCAATATCTAACAAAATTACATACCTTATATCGTCAAAATCATATCTCACACAACCTACAAACCAAATCAAATCAGAATTATACACCTACGATTGAAATGAGTATTATAAATGTAGTTACAAATAATAAATTAAAGATAAAAGATATAAAGAATTAGAATAAAATTTGAAAACCTGATTAGGTTTGATGTATAAAATAGGACAGAGAAATATATTTGAATTTTGAAATTTAAATCAAATAAAAATTAGAATAGCCTTTTAATTGAGTTTTTTGAATTCTTGGTAATCGGTACCCGTGTATGTGTATGATGGTGTTGTATATGTACAACAGGTTGTCAGTTTCACTAAAATATTACAACATCCAATTTAGAACTTGGAGTAGCCGGTTAGATCGTATAAGTCGTTGGGTCAAGTGGAAATTTAAAGGTAAATACAGATGTATTAGGAGGGTATAATAGTAAATAGCCAGCAAAAAGCCTTCAGACTTTATAATTTAAATGTATGAAGACAAATACTACCCTAGCTTTCATCTTCATTTCCTTGGAAACCGTTATCTGAAAAACCGTTGTTGTGCATGCTATTATTTTCGGACCATGTATTTCTTTTTCTTTTTATCTATAAACAAAATTAATAAAAGGGTAAAATACATTATGGGTTGGGATACTCAAATTTAAAAATGCTCACTTTGTATTTTGTACTTCAAACATTTTTATAACTTATGTGTTTCCGTCAATTTATTTAACTCCGTTATTTCTTGGGAGGGTATTTTTTTTATTTTTTTTATATTCATCTTCTTTCTGAAACTCACTTCCACCATGAACGCAATTACAACTATTAAGGTTAGTGTTACAAACTTTTTTCATAAGATAAGTCGATGATTTTAAACTGATCTGGAAATAAAAACTCCTCGTATTTGACCGAAACTCTAGAAGAGCCCAATCAAAATATTGGATCTAATCATTTGAAAAGTTGGTAGATCTTAAAAATCGATTATCGGGTTCATGTCTAAAATTGGGAGATTTTTTTATACATATTTTTCATTAATTTTAATGTTATAAGTAGTTATATCTCCTCAATTTTACTTGATTCATACATAAATTTGTATTTTTTCGTGTTTGGTTTTAGTATTATTGGAAATTGATTGTTGACCGGATTATTTTTGAGTTTCGGGGTTGTTTGACTTCTTTTGATGATCCTTTATAACTAAATTGATTAGTATATAGTTATGTTAGATGTTATATGAGGCTACTTACGTATTTTTTTTGAGTTTTTATTCTGATTTTATGTTCGCCAGAGTTAGGCTTGGTGGCCGCAAATTTTGTTTTTTTAGTTTAAGCTTGAGATGTTCAAAAAATTCAAATCCCGAAATTGGAACCGAAATAAGGTCGAAAGCTCGATCCGGAAAAAATCATGGCCCCGTTCAACCCGATCCAAGGGCCTTAAACAGGCCTCCTTTTCATTGAGAATCTTCCACGGTCCGAAATATGAAAATTATGGATAAGAGCCCAAAAGCCAAGTTCGACCCGCATAAAAGCCTGATATTTTCAACCGGATAAAAATCCAATTTCTTATACTAATTTAAACGTATATGATATTTTAAATTCTTTATGAACTTTATAATACCGGTAGACTTAAAACAAGGTATATTTGGTTGGTTTGTCAATTTAATATGGTAAATAACAATCGTTATAATTTTAGGTTAATAATTAAGAACAATAGAATGCAATATTAAAATATATTTTCTGTTTCTGTATCTAAACTACTATATCTCATAGTTAAGGATATTATTTCATTCTCCATCTAAACTACCCGTAAATCGAGGCACAAAATATTTAATATATTTAATATATAAATAAAAAAACTCGGTTAAAATCCTGGTTCGACCTGGTCCGCGGGCCTAAAATGGACCTCATATTTTAGAGGATGCCTGACCCGGCCAAATCAAATTTTTATAAATCGTTGAGAACTGCTAGGTTACACGAATGATAACTATGTTTAACAACACATGTAGTGTAAATCTAACATGGGCTTATATACTGCACAATTACACAATCAATCTAATTGATATAGATATATATATATATATATATGAATATGAAATTCTAGTACATATCCTACTATTGATTGCTACAATTAAGTAAAATCCTACACCGACATACTTCTGCAAATATTATCTTCTTTTAACAGAATCAATCTTCTCCTGGAATCCATTCTTGACAGATACTAATAGATAAACTCTGACATCAAATACTGATAATGTCAAATGTTGATATGATGACAAACACTGATATCTTCTGTTATAGACTCTGATGGTAAATGCTGATATTAAACTCTGATATCATCAATATATCTAGCAATCTCCCCCAACTTCTGCATTATAAAAATATGTACAAATTCTAATTGATGATGTCAAAAACTATATAAATAAAGAAATACAAATATACAAATATATAAATATACAGTTAGTGTATCAGAATTTACTCTTCAGCCTTGAACTCTAGCATATCATGTAGATTCATTGAAGAAAGTTTTGAGTAAACTCTCCTCGGTTATGTTTTGGTACATCTCCATCTTTTGCTTCACATCCTTGAGCTCTTGAGAAGATTCATCAATCTGATAAATGACTGCCTTTAAATCAAAAATCTTATCTCTGCTCAAATACAGATCATCAAGCTAAATCAACTCATAGTTCTTTGTATTTGGATTGAATGAGATCACCTTATATCCAAATTGTTCAATCAGTTGTGCTTCTCCTTGAGGCATATCAGCAATTTAGTCATCCTTCGGTATGTACTTTGGACTAAACTTGAATTTAGACATACCTTTTTACTTTTCATGCACTAAATTCTTTAAGAACTTAGACCACCTTTCAGTAGTTTTAACACCATAAAGTTTTATATTCTTATAAACATACATTAGGCAGAGCCTTTATAACTTGTATTGATTATCATTGATAAGAAGTTCTATCTTTTCAAAGTGAGAAATAGTTCGTGTTGTAAGAAAACCTCCGTACATATATCCTTTGAATAAAACGAATACTTACCTCGAATCTTGTATTTTTGTTCATTTCGTATATTATTCCGTTGTTTTATATATAAAAAATTAAAACTACATATTCATATGTGATTAGTTATTTTCATATTATTCCACGTAAATTCTTCCATACTCCAATTCCTTTACACAATTTTATTTGGAGCGAAAATGGAAGAAAAGCACGAGTACACTTTACACTTGTAATAAACACAAAAGTTGCATCCTCCCTCTTCTGTAGGTCTGGAGAATTAAGAAAGGATTATGTGCATAAATGAGAGACCAATGCTTTAATTTCATCTGTTTGCACACAAGAATGTGATCCTGCTAAGATGTCTTCGAAATTCAAAGTGTCAATAATAGATATGATTCGAGTCATGATATGAGGTAAATTGAGGCATTAGTTGGTTGGTGACCTAGAAAACAACTTGAGTTTAGGTAATCACATGTGAATTGGGTGCATTAAGGGCGCCAATAAGGTGCTGGACTAAAGGAATTAATAAGTGACTATCACGGAAACATGTGGATCTTGAGTTTGGACTTGGGCATTAGTCAATTGAATATGAGATTTTCAGTATTTTCCTGGTGAAGGTGTTTGGTCTGCTTTGACAAGGGAAGGGATCAATCTCTCCTTACTTCACTAGTTATACCATGTGAGGCAACTGGAACAATCACTCGATTTCTCGGTTGAGTTCGTCCATCCAAAGAATTATTACAATGTCATCCAAAATTTTCTCCTTACATCATTAGATGCACTATAGTTTTTTGTGATTTAGTTTCCTAACTGTTGTGCAAGACATGCATGTATAATAACAAGACTAAGCACATTAACAACCCTGAGATTTAATTGTTTGATAATCAATTTTGCATTATGTATTATATTTCTTGAGTCTATAAAAAGGTTAGAAGATTAGACTGGAGGATTTTTCTGTGAACAGATTCAAGCTAAGGAATAAACTCTAGAAGAAGATCAAGCCATGATTATGCCTCAGAGAAAAGTTTAGAAGTTTGGATTTGAATAAAGCTGTTCTAGAAAAAATGTTCTAAGTCAAAATATCTACAAGTCACATATCAAGCTATATCGAGAAGTCATTCGAGAAATCCAGAATGACTTATCTAGAAGTCCAAAATGGCTAATAGAGAAGTCTCAGAGATATCCACAAGTCAAATGAAGATGTAGAGAACAGGATATATCGACAAGCCATTTCTGCATGTAGAGAACTCAGAGATATCGACAAGTCAAATAAAGATGTGAAGAATTGGAGATATCGACAAGTCAATTTCCCATATAGAGATCTTAGAGATATCGACTAGTTAAATTTGTATATAGAGATATCAGACATATTGACAAGTTATTTCACATGCAAGAATCTAGAGACCTCGACAAGTCAAGTATACCTATAAAGAACTCAGAGATCTTGATAAGTCATTATATTTATCGAGATGTCACTTCTCTATAGAACAAAGTGGAGATCTCGACATACTTCTCAAATACAGAATGCAAACAAGTTTAAGATTCAAGATTATCAGTCAACAAATGATCTATTCACTAGATTGAAAAGTCTACAAAGTAGCTGGGAGAGTACAAGATCAAGGGCCAAGATTAACTGGACAAAGGGTGGTCACAGACCTGCAAGATTCTGCACATATTTGATAAGCTAGAAACGGAAATAGAAAAAGGTTGCTATAGAAAGTAATTTAGTACATTTTAGTGCAAGTCTTTTAAACCCGTGTTGCTAGTCTATAAAGCATGCACTGGTCCTTAGTTTAGAAATAACAAAACAGATCAATTTTTCTTGTATTCTCTCAAGATAGAAGCTGAGTTCTTATATTGTTAAGAACACATAATTTGTATCAAGACAAACTTAATCAATACAAATTAAGTGAGTTTTGAAATATGTGCTTGTTGATTTATTTCTTTAAACACAATATCTCTGCAAAATCTAAACTGCTTTGTTCACCTAAGATCCAAACAAGTTTAAAAAGGCTAAAAAACCAAGAAACACATTCACCCCCCTGTGTCACATTCAATATCTAACAAGATCAGAGAAAAAATTGAAATTAAACAAATAAAGATCTTGGAAGAATGAGTGCACAAAAGATAAGCAGTATCAAGATACCAGCCTTTGATAAAATCAACTATACACTTTGAAATAAAAAGATGATGTTGTTTATAAGGATGGTTAACCCAATGTACATCCAGATTCTCAAGAATGTCCATTTTATTCCCATGGAAAGGGTTGATAAATCTACTGATGGAGACACAGTCAATCCAGCTCATTAGTCCTCTAAAGACCCCTCAAAATACACAGAGCCTGAAAAGGAAAAGGTTTCTCTGGACGGTGGCTTGTAACTAATACTGATAGAGAAACTTGACAATGTTATGTACAACAATATTGTCAACTGTGACACAGCCAAACAGATTTTGGAAAAGATTGAAATTATGTGTGAGGGTACAGAAGAAGTAAGATCAAATCAAAGAAGAGTACTGGTGTCTTAGTATGAGGGTTTCATGACCAAGACTAAAGAAGGAATTACTGAGGTTTTGAAAGGTTCAACAAACTGATAAATGACTTGTAACTTCATGATAAATATTATGAAGCTGAGGAGGTTAACAAAAAGTTTTTGCTATCTCTTCCTGACCACCTTGAACGGAAAATATCATCTATTAGAGAAGGAAGAGACTTGAGCAGAATAACATTGGAAGTGTTGTATGGGATTTTGAAAACATATGAGCTTTAAATATTAAAAAGAAAGTTATTGAAGGCAAATCAAGGACATGTGGTTGATGGATCCAGTGCCTTAATGGTCAATGACAATGAAGCAAGTGAAGATGAATAAGATGCTCAAATTCCAGTCATTCATGTTATGGAGCAGAAGAACAAGGGACTTTAGAAACACGATGTTTTTGAGCTAGAGGAAGATGAATTATACACCCTTGATGAGCTAGATGAGATGGATCAAGCAATGGATTACTTGGCTAGAAATTTTTCTAACATCAGGGTCAAAAAGCCAAGGTTTTTTAAGAACAAGGGACAGTCTTCAAATAGAAACAACTGGAAACCTGTTGACAGATAAAAAATAAGGTGCTTTAACTGTGATGAGTTGGGCCACTTTGTAATTGAGTGCAGGAAGCCAAAAAAAGTGAAGAAGGATAATACCTATCTGGAATTGGAAGTAAATTATAAAGCTCTCTTATTGAAATAACATGGAAAGGCTTACATAGCTGAAGGCAAGAGTTGGGATGACACTGATGAAGATGATGAGAATGAGGAGTTTGGAAATTATGCATTTATGGCTCTTGAGCAAGGAGAATCATACTCATCAAAATCAGAGGTACCAAATCTAACTACCATTGATTTAAATACAAGCCAATATAAAGAAACTGTTGAAAAGATGAGTGTTGAGATGTTTCATATCCACACATGATGGCAGCTACTGAGGAAGTTAGTAGACTGTCAAATACAAATGAGAAGCTTGAGAATGAGAAGCAAGAACTGGAGCTGCAGCTTCTTGAGCTTGAAACTTTCAAGCAAGAAAATGAATATTTGAAAACCAAGATCAAGTGTGCAAGTGAAATTGAAGGTGTATTGAGGGAAAAATGGAGACGAATGAGGTGAAATTAAAGTCTTTCAGAAATACATCTCAGTTGGTTGGACAATGTCATGCGAAGAATAAACAATGTGCTAATATAACTATTGGTTTGGACTATGATGCCTTGAACAACAATAAGAAAAATGGAGGTGACAAAGCTAAAGCCATTGTAAATCAAGATATCCCAGTTATGCTGAGAAAAGTTGATGCACTTTTGTTCAAGGCATGTCAATTTTAGTGAAGTTGAGTTGGTCATCAAGCAGAACTTGCAGATGAAGATAATGAAAAGAAAAATGAAGAAAACACTCCTACTGCTGAAATTAAAAAGAAGCCCATGGTCAATCAAGTCTCTAAGACACCAATCGAGAATGAGAATGCAGGAAAGAAAAAGAAGAACATGAATGGGAAAATTGGAGCGAACAAGAGCAACAACTTTGCATTTGTTGCAGATGCTCCCTGGAAACAATGTTAAAAGTGTGGCTCTACAAATCACCTAACTCACCTTTGTAAAAAGGCTGTTAGTGAGACAAAAGTGGGAGCATGCAAATACAATGAAGCAAAGGCTGAACATCCCTATTTCTTCTGTGGCAAATTTGATTGCATTCCTTGCAATATGAAAGTAATGACAAGCTGTCATAGACTAAGAGTAGATCTCAAAGAAATTAAACTTTGGTCTACAACTAAAAAGGAAAATGTAAATCAATCTTTCAACACTGTTCTTTCTGAGTTATCAATTTCTACTTCTGCAACTTCTGTTAAAATGAAGAAAGTACCCAACACTGTTTGGGTAGATAAACACACTTAATCCTTATTGTGTGCAAGGTAAAATAAAGAGAGTCATGTGGATCATTGACAGTGGATGCTCCAAACATATGATAGGTGATAAGGCCCTGCTATCACAATTTGAGAAGATGGCTGGCCCATTGGTGAATTCTGGAGACAACAGCAAAGGATCCATAATAGGATATGGCAAGTTAATTTCTGGAAATGTTGTTATTAAAGATGTAGCACTGGTAGCTGGTCTTGAGGTGAATATCCTGAATGTTAGTCAATGCATATATAAAGGATTCAAGGTTTCATTTGACAAAGGAGACTGCTCAATTATCAGCAAAAAGACTAGTGAAGTTGCTTTGAAAGGATCAAGAAAAGGAAGCTTGTTTGTTGCAGATCTATACTCATCAAATAAGGATGGTATATGTTGCTTCTACACCAAGGAATCTATTGAGAAAAGCAAACAGTGGCACAAGAAACTTTCTCACCTGAATTACAAAGCAATTAATATCTTGGTGAAAAGGGAATTAGTGAGAGACATGCCAACTCTGAAATTTGCTCAAGTTGAAGTTTGTGAGGCTTGTCAAAAAGGCAAAATGAAAAGGTCCAGTCACAAAAGCAAAACTGTGAATTCTATAAGTGCACCACTGCAACTTATTCACATGGATCTGTTCGGACCAGTTAATGTCTTATCTATTTCAAGAAAGAAATATGCACTTGTGATGGTGGATGAATACTCAAGGTATACATGAATAGAGCTTATGCATTCAAAGTATGAAACTCCACACATCATTATTAAACACATCAAGAAATTGAGAAGCATACTTAAGATCACAATTGTGTGAAAAGATTGAGGAGTGACAATGGCACGGAATTTAGAAATGCAATTTTAAATGAATTCTGAAAAGACAAGGGTATTGTTCAAGCGTTCTCAGCTGCAAGGACACCTCAGCAAAATGGGGTAGTCGAAAGGAAGAATAGAACCCTAGTTGAGGCTGCTAGAACAATGCTGCAAGATGCCAATTTGCCAACAAGTTTTTGGGAAGAAGCAGTCAATATTGCATGCTATACTTGTAACGTCTAGGAAAAATTACGTATGTATTATAACATAATTATAATAAATTATGTGTGTTAATGTGTCATTTATGTGTAATTAGCTGTAAAACCCTAATTGTTATGTGTTACGTGCATTCTGTGTCGTCCAGGTATTTTTAAGGTATTTTTCAGATATTTAATTTGGCATTTATAGCTTTCATATCAAAAGTTATACAACCAGAATCATGATTTTATAGCTGATATTTCAAATAAAATAATGGGCCTTATTTTTCATCAAACGGCTTTTACCATCGCATTATTCTGAACATCTAAGTATTTTATAAGTTTTCTTGTTTTGCGAAAAATGATTTTTTCGGGCCCCATTGGGTGTTAAACCCCCCCCCCCCAAATCACATTTTTATTTTTATAAAATTATAAGACTTTTATTTATACCATTTCTTTGTATTTTTGCATTATTCACAATTTTTGGGAAATTTTGGCATATATATTGTATATATAAATATTTATAAATTAAATTTTAATACTCAAAAATTATAAAATTAGGGGCTAATTAATTTTAAATGATGTAGAATTAGGGCCTTAATTTTAATTAGGAGTATTAATTTTACTACTATAAATAGCCTAATTATTATTAATTAATTAATTAATTAAAAATCAGAAAAATTCAGAAATTTCCCCAAATTTCCAGAATTAGGGTTCTTGAGTTCGTGGATTCAAGCAGCGATTTCAACGTGATGCTGTTACTCAAATCGTTCATGTAAGTAGTCAATCGAAAGCTCTTGAACTCTATTCTTTGATTTTGCTATCAATTTCATGTTTAATTGCATCGTTCTTCAATTTAATTTTTAGGGTTTATGCCTCGAATTAAGGCTGTTAATTCCAGGGGTTATTGGATGTTATTGATGATTGATATAGCTTCTTTAGGTTGTGTACAATCGATTCGAGTATAGATTTGGACTAAACGATTCCCTGAAAGTGATAAACGAAGTCTTGAAATTTTGGTGATTTTGTTTTTAATTTTTTGAATTATTGATTGATCTGTGACTGTTGTGGTTGTTGGGGATCGATTGTAAATGTCTTAAGCTTTGATTTAACACCCGAATCATCGAGTTTGGTTCCCGTTTTAAGAAGACCAGTTTTTCCAGTTTAAGCCGCCAGAAAATCTTTGTTTTTGGTCGGAGAAGACAACCCAACAATCGTCGGTTGTTTTGGACGATAGGGTTGAGTTCCTGGGATGAAACTGAGTGAAAACCCTTTTTGAATCACTCAATTTCATCTCGATTTGGTCGAGATATGATGGCTGCCGGAAACTGGGGAGGGGTCACCGGAATCTGCTCCTCCGGCCGACGACCCGCCGGTGTTTTTTATCGACCCGAGTCGACCCGATTAGGGCCCGGGAAACGACCCGGGTTTGATCCTCAAATCCCAATTCCAATTCCCTATTTCTGTTTTTTGATTTATTAATTATTTATTTATATTTTATTAAATCAAAATCAGCTTTTTAAATTCTAAAAATTAATTAAAAATTAGTTTTAAATTCTGAAAATTTCTATAATTAATTTCTAAATTATTTTATTAATTTAAAAATTCGAAATTGATTATTTATTTAATTATTTAATTAGTTATTTAATTATTTATTTATCTATTAGTTAATAATTAAGTAATTACTTAATAAATAAAGGTTAAATTTATGAAATAATTCAAATAATAATTCAATAATTAACCGAATAATACGAGTAACTCGTGTTTATACGAGTACTTGACCAATAAGTTGGGTTATTATCTGAGAGCTAATCTATTTATTCAAAGAATGTCGTAATAGTTATTCGTATCAAATAATTATTCGTAAATGATCAATTTAGTTGTATAATTAGTAATAAATTGTGATTAATTGTAATAATTTGTAATTAATTTTTAATAATTAAGGATTAATTATTTTAAAATATAACAAAAAGTAAATAATTATTTAAAATATAGTTAAAGTTTATTTAATTATGATAAATTATTTATAATTAATTATTAATTAATCAAATAATTTTCAATAAATCATAATAAATTCATCTTAATTCCAAAAATTATGAAAAAAAATATTTTTAGTTCATATTTTTCTTAAATAATTATTTAAAAATTATTTTTGGGTTTAAAAATTAGTAATAATTATTTATATTAAATAATAAATTGATTTATCTGTATTTAATTGATATTATTTAGACCGTTAGTCCGATTCGAGCGAGACGAAAGCCCTTAGACTCAGAAAAATGAATTATTTTTATTAAAAATAATATTAAAACCTAATTTCTTCTAGAAATTAGTTGACCCTTGTTATTTATTTGATTATAAGTAGAATCGCGTGCCAAGACGAGTCCGATAAATTCTGAAAAATAGGAAACGAGTCAGATAATGATCAGTTAAGCGATCAGCGAGTCGATTTAGATTCTAAAAATTATTTTAACCATAAAAATAATAATATGGCTTATGTGCTTATGTGTATTATGTGGAGTCGGTTTAAGACGCAATTGAAGTACGAAATGACTAAATCAGTCTATTTCTCTAACAGAAGCTAAGCCAGCAAGGCAGGTTGAGCCGGTGATAGACGAAGGTGACATATTTGAAGTGAGTCACGAAGAAGGCAAGTTTTCCCCTATTCTAATTTCAGAATAGTGATATTTCTTCAGATTCATATCATGTTTGCACTCTTTTGATTCTTGTTCATAAACACTGATACACACTTGTTATTCTCTTGTTCATATTTCATTTCGATTCTTGATTTCTCTTTTTCTTTGAATCCCTTATTCATGTTCCAATTGTTACACACACATATTGGTATATTCTGGTGGTTAGAATATATCAAAGCATACTGATTATTCCGGTTTCTACTTCATGGACTAGATAGTGATATTTTGGGGATTAAGTTTTACTTAATACTAAGGACCGGGACATAACCAGATCCTTAAGATGGGCCGTAGAGCCTGGGTACCCGACTGGATCTATATGGGGAGATATAAATCTGCATTGTATCCTGGCTGATCAGCAGGATATAGATACGAACTTGTGTCCAGTTTAGTTCATTTGTACTCGCCAGCAGTGGCCTTCTTTCTATTCTCACGGGGTTATATCTTTGCAAATGTACCCAGATTACCAATTCATTTAAACTGCTTTAACACTGTTTATATTGTGTAGACTTGTTGAGCAATTTTTGTCTTACCCCCTTTTATTGTTATTCACCTTATTGTTTTCAGTTAAGAAGGAATATGAAACCCATCAGGACTCGAGTGGTAAAGAAGCAGGTCAAGCATCGGGATCCTCTCATACCCAAGGTGTTGATCCAAATCCAGGAAGAAAGCTTTGAGTTGCCTGAACAGGTGGAGTGTAGATAGTTAGTGTGTGTGTTTGAATAAAAGATGAAATTAGTTTAAAACTGGTTAGACAATGGTTTGTAATAAAGAGAGTTTGTAAGGTTTTAAATTTAGTTTGTAATAAAGTATTTAGTGGTTCTTGTTTTCATACTTCAACCTAAAAAGATCCTGGTTAGTGTTAAAGGGGTTTAGATATATTCCATTATTATTGTTATTCAGATTTTACAGGTTTGGTGATTAGCTAGTAACCCCCAGACTTATACCCCGGGTCTGGAGGGCGTTACAACACTCAAAACGGATATCTAATCAACAAAAATCTTGGAAAGTTACCTTTCTCAATCTTGTCAAAGAGAAAGCCTAATGTGAAGCATCTTCATGTGTTTGGAAGCAAATGTTTTGTTCTAAAAGACAACTTTGAATATGTGGGAAAATTTGACTCTAAAATTTTTGAAGCAATTTTTCTGGGATATTCATTGGAAAGAACTGCCTACAGAGTTTATGTGCTTGATAAAAATAAAATTATGGAAAGCACATATGTGACTTTTGATGATGACATGTGTCCAGGCTTAGAATGCCTTGATGAGAATGAAGTTGAAGCCCTTAAGTTTGAAAATTTAAACATTGATAGTGATTTTGAAGATGAAGCTGAGATCAATACAAGAAACAGAATGAATGAAGAGTTAACTGAGCAAGTGAATCACGAGAATAAAAACTCATCACAGACACCTGAATTTGATGACACAAACTCAGGGGGAGAAAGAGAAGAAAGTTCTGCAAGTCATGTCAATGGTGAAGAAAATGCAGAAAATTCAAGTCAACAAAATCACACCAGGAAATATGATAGGAGTCATGCAAGAGATGCAATTATTGGTGATCTAAATACTGGAGCAAGGACAAGAAGTGCAACTGCAAATGAATGTCTACATGCATGCTTTCTTTCATAAATTGAGCCTAAGAAAATTGAGGAAGCTCTACTTGATCCTGACTAGATATCATTCATGCACAAAGAGCTAAATCAATTTTAAAGAAACAAAATTTGGAAGTGGGTTCCTGCACCAAAGAATAGAAGCATAATTTGACCAAAATAGGTGTACAGGAACAAAATGGATGAAAATGGAATTTTAAAAAGAAACAAAGTAAGGTTGGTTGCAAAAGACTACTCACAAGAGGAAGGAATTGATTGTGATGAAACTTTTGCTCCAGTTTCAAAACTTGAAGCAATAAGGATCTTTCTTGCATTAATGGACTAGGCCTAGTGTTACACAAAATTCCAATTATGTGTGACAATACTAATGTTATATCTATTGTTGCTAATCCAGTTAATCATTCTGGAACTAAGCACATTGATGTTAGGTACCATTTTATTAGAGAACATGTTGCAAATGGCACCATTGAGCTCATTTTAGTTCCAACAGAAAACAGTTTGTAATAACCTAATTTCTGGAAATTTTTGAAACCCTGATGAATAGTATATTTTGCTGATTTTGCTGATTTAGGAAATTTATCATACCACACTATATAGGAGTACTGTTAGGAATATGTTGTGTACTTGATGATAAGCTAAACAAAACACCTTAGTAAATTTAACTTAGTGAATTTTGTAGCACCCGACGGATGATCAATTATAGTCCTGACGGATGATTCAATATAGTCCCGATGGATGACTAATTGATATCCACTGGGTGAGTAGCTTATGTAACAATAAGTAATGTAGCACATTTCTATAAATAACTTTGTGTAGATTCTGTACTAGCATATGAGTCATGTTGACTACTAGTAGATATGCAGAATAAGTTGATTAATTGTAAATATTAGATGTCTTGTAATTCTGCATAAATGAAATGGAGTCAAGTGTTAAATAACTACCCGGCGGATGATCAACAAAGCTACCCGACGGATGATCAACAAGGCTACCCGACGGATAACAAGCATGTACCTGACGGATGATCAATTCAAATATCTGTTGACAGTGACAACACAGTCACATGCGTTGGGTGTTTGTAAAAGGAATGTGGCAGCCTGTTTAGCAGGGTTTTGAGAATAAAGAAGCATTACCATTTCAATGCTATTATGAAGATACTCAAAGATACTGGAATAAAGTAGTGAAGCAGCATGGAGTTAGACTTGATAGGTTTTGTTTTATTATCCTGTCTTATTATCATGTAAACTTGGTGATATATAAACCAAGTGTAGCTAGTAGAATAAATAACTAAGCAAACACATTTTAGAATAGAAATAGAAAAGCTTATAACTGTTAATAATTTCTCTGTAGTTTGTTTGTTCACTTGTAAAAGCAACTTTGAGTTATTCAAGCTTCACATGGTTCTCGCGATATATATATATATTATGGATACATTCAAATCCACCATAAAGCTTTAAAAACCTGTGTTTTTATTACTTGTGTTTTGATTTATATAATTCTTTCATTCTGCACTTTACAAATCAAACACTTATATATTATTGAGTTATAACAGTTTTAAAAATCTTACAAAGAAGCCAGAATTACATTCAACCCCCCTTCTGTAATTTTTGTTGTATTGTTAGGGAATAACAATTGGTATCAGAGCAAGCTCTTGAAGTACAAAGAGTTTAAAGATCATAACAAACAACAAGATGAACAAGAAGGATGTTGGATTTAAGATTCCATTTATGGAAAAAGACAATTATCACCACTGGAAGGTGAAGATGCACCTACATCTTCTTTCTCAAGATGAGGCCTATGTGGATTACATAGAGAGAGGTCCTCGTGTACCAATGAGAGCTGCAACAGGGAATGAATCATCTGTTCCCAAACCTAAGCATGAATTGCCAGATCCTGATATTGAGCAAGTCAACAAAGACAAGAAGGTCATGAATATATTGTTCAATGGAGTTGATGGAAATATGTTTGATAACATCATTAACTGCAAAACAACCAAAGAGGTTTGGGACACAATTCAGATTATCTGCGATGGTACTGAGCAACTAAGAAAGAATAAGATGCAGCTGCTAATTCAGCAATATGAGCTGTTTTATTGTGAAGATAATGAGTCTCTCACTGACATTTTTAGTAGATTTCAAAAACTACTAAATGCTCTGAAGTTTCATGGAAGAGTCTATCAGAAAAAAGACTCCAATCTCAAGTTCCTTAGATCTCTTCCAAAGGAATGGAAACCAATGACAGTCTCATTGAGAAACTCTCAAGATTACAAGGAGTTTAGTTTGGAGAGACTGTATGGTATCCTGAAAACTTATGAGCTTGAAATAGAGCAAGATGAGAGGATGGAGAAAGGAAGGAAGAAAGGAGGGTCCATAGCACTAGTTGCTGAGTTAGAGAAAGAGAAAGAGATGAAGGTAGAAGTTGTTGAGTCTACTTCAAAGGCCTGTGAGAACAAGGGTAAAGGGCTGGTAGCTGAAAATGAAGACAATATAAGCCAAGATGACATGGATGATATTGATGAGCATTTAGCATTCCTTTCTAGAAGATTTGCCAAACTCAAGTTCAAAAAAAACTTTGGCGCAACCAAGCCAAATAGAAACATGGTGGATAAATCTAAATTCAAATGTTTCAAATGTGGCTTGGCAGGGCACTTTGCCAGTGAGTGTAGAAGTATTTTGAGTTGCTCAAGCAAAAGGAAAGGACTTTCATTACACAAGAAAATGACTGGGCAGCTGATGGTTTGGATGAAGATGAAGATGTGAGCTATGTCAATCTAGCCCTGATGGCCAAGTCTGATGAAACAGAAACAAGTTCTTCAAGTAATCAGGTAATCACCACTAACCTAGCACATTTATCTAAAGCTGAGTGTAATGATGCCATAAATGACATGTCCACAGAATTATATCATTTACGTGTTACACTTAAGTCTCTCACCAAAGAAAATGCTAAAATCAAAGAAAACAATTTGTTTTTAAGTGAAGGGAATAATGTGCTAGAGTCTCAGTTTATTGAATTTGAGAAATTGAGAATAGAATGTAAGATTGCTAAGGATGAATTAACTGAGTCCTTGAAGAAAGAAGAGATTTTAAAAAAGCAGCTTGAACGAGAACAAGAGGTGATTAAGGCATGGAAATCATCCAGAGATGTTCATGCTCAAATCACTAAGTTCAAGGTATTGAGTCCTTTTGTGATGCAGCCTGGAAAAAGAGTAAGGAGAAGCTGGAATCAAATTTGGTTGAAGGATTGCTAACAGATATGGACTCGACGGATGATGAGAGTCATTCGTCGGATAATCAAAAGGATTATCCGTCGAGTGACACAAATCATCATCCGTCGGTTGTAAGCAAACCTGTGAGCAAAGCCAAACTTGCCAAGCTGAATGAGAAATATGGATCAGTTCCTAAAAACTTTGTTCTAGGAGAATCAAGTCAAGTAAAGAAGGATAAGAAAGTTAATGTTGGTCATATGTCTATCAAGCAATTGAATGACAAATTGGAGAAGATTGAGGTTAAAACAGAAGCTAAAAAGAAAAATAATAGAAATGGGAAAGTAGGGATTAACAAATATAACAACTACACACCTGATAAATATGCCCCAAGAAAAATCTGTGTGAAGTGTGGTAGTGTTAATCATTTGTCTGTTAATTGCAAACTTGCCATGCCAACTCCCATATCTGTACCCTCTTCTTTTCCCAACATGACTGACATGCCTTCTATGCCTATGAATGCTATGCCTGCTCAGAATATGAATGCACAATTTTTTAATATGCCATTTGAACCTAATCCTTATTATGCTGTATTTAGTATGCCTCAAATACCATTTAGCATGCCTTACTGGAATAACATGTTTGCAAATAGCATGCCATTTCCTGTTAATCAAAGTGTGCATGATAATTCTGTTTTAATGACTGGTTTCAAAGGTCCAACTCAAATGACTAAGGATGAGTCAAATATTCCCAAGTCAAATGAGATCAAACCTAAGAAACCAAAGAAGAAAGCTAACAAGGAAGGACCCAAGGAAACTTGGGTACCAAAATCAACTTGATTTGGTTTTGATGTGTGCAGGGAAACATAAAGAATCTTTGGTACATGGATAGTGGTTGTTCAAGGCACATGACTGGAGATTCTACCATGCTCACAGAGTTCAAGGAAAGAGCTGGCCCAAGTATCACTTTTGGAGATGACAACAAGGGTTATATTGTGGGATATGGCTTGATTTCAAAAGGCAATGTCATCATTGAGGAGGTTGCCCTAGTGGATGGTCTCAAGCATAATTTGTTGAGTATCAGCCAACTTTGTGATAAGGGCAATTCAGTAACCTTCAATTCAGAAGCCTGTGTTGTGACAAACAAAAGGAGCAACAAAGTGGTTCTCACTGGAGTGAGAAATGGAAATGTGTATCTAGCTGATTTCGACTCATCAAATGCATAATCTGTTACTTGTCTTCTCAGTAAAGCAAGTCAAGATGAAAGTTGGCTGTGGCACAAGAAGCTGTCCCATCTAAACTTCAAGACCATGAATGAGCTTGTCAAGAAAGAACTGGTTAGAGGTATTCCTCAAGTGGAGTTTACCAAGGATGAATTGTGTGATGCCTACCAAAAGGGAAAACATATCAAAGCATCATTCAGAAAGAAGCTTAATTCAACAATTGAAGAACCTTTGTAATTGCTACACATGGATTTGTTTGGACCAGTCAATGTGTTGTCCATCTCAAGGAAAAGATTTTTCCTAGTAATTGTAGATGATTTCTGTGACGGCCTCAACCCCGGGGTTAGGAGTTGACGTCATCAGCAACAACCATGAGATAAATAATTCAATAATAGAATATAACTACGACCCTTTTACCAAGATCTTTTTCAGGTTTAAGTATAATTTAGTTACAACTAATTACAACACCAACTTACACAAGCCGTTCTGGCACTACTAACTTAATACAACAACTCAATAGACCATCTTTGGTCCAACACAACTACCTCAGAGGAGCCTGACATGGAAGGAACTGGAACTCTGCCCTGACTATCGCGAAAGAATCTCCTAGGCATCTGCAATACAAAGATAAAATAGTCTGCAAGGGTGAGCAATTAATTGCTCAACAATACCTCTATATGAATAACAAGTAAAACAATTTATGATAAAACAATGATAGGAACAGAAATTATAGCTCGTGTACAAAAGCAGAGTAAATATTCATAAACTGGATATTCAAAACTAGCATGCTCCGGAAAATAACAATATCAGTCATGTGATGTGTATAATTACCAGAATCAAAGCTTAGCATGCTATTTCATTTTCAAATCATCTGTCTCATCAAGTTGATTTGTTAATCAATGTCAAAACTCAATCAATCAAATCTACTGGACGTTGAACGGGAGAAGATAGCTGATCAGTCTACCCTCACCGGACAGCGACTAACGGCCATCCAGAATAAAGAATATGTTCTGGAACTTGGGAAAAGACTAGCTAGGTCTTCCCCCAACGCTGGACTAATTGTTTAAATAGAGCGTCCAACCAAATTAGCCTCTTACGCCACCACCTGTTGGGCCGTTACCGAATAACCAGCCTCTTACGCAACTCCAATAGATTAACTAAATTCCCTTTTTTTGCCTCTTTCCAAAATTCCACGACATAGGTGGATCAAAACATTCTCTTTTTATCCAGTTTCCAAAATCACTATCACCTATCTCTTTTTAAAATCATTCTATCACAGCACACTATTCAAAACTTCTTTTCATTTAAATCACGCTTAGAGATTGGTGCTTTCAGAAGTTACTTTTCCCCAAAAACATTTTAAACAACATTTTCAAATACAGGGGATACGTAACTTAAAACGTTTCTGTTCCATTACGAGATTAAAACATTAGCTATTCACATATACTGAACCATAAAATAATGGTCAGGGGTACTTGCCTTGCAGAGCTTTACGACTATCATTGACTGATTTTTTGATAGACTCGGACGTTCGGGCTTTATCACTTAGTTAGCAGACTATCCTGGATCCGACCTCAACGCTCAGGTCCTTCGCTTGGAACCTCGCTGCGCTTGTCGACTAATCACTAGGTTATCCTAGCTAGATATCAATTTTTGAGTCCTTCGACTAGAACCTACAGAGCCAAAATACCCTACGTTAGACGTCTAGGTATGCTTGACATATCCTCAATAACACATCTACCCTTTGATACCAAATCCCGACTCGTACTTATGTACATTATTATAATACACACATCAATTTAGGGTTCACGTTCTCAAAAATCGGTTCGGTGTTTGTTTCCATAAAATACGTATACTAGTTATTTTACGAAATTAGGGTTATTGGTTTTGGCAAAATAATTTACCACTACATACAATCAGGTTCCGCACAACATATATGAATATACTTATTTATACTCACTCGACGTTCCGATAATTACAGGGTATGTCCCACATTTTCGAATTTAATTTCCAAAAATTCAGGCAGCACCTCCTCTGTTTATCGGCCTACCCGTCCAACAACTCGACGTCAAATCACAAACACAACCAATCAATACAAACCAAACCAATCACGTAATCCAACCAACCTCACAACCGGAAATTTAACTACTACTTTTATTTTAAATGTTACAGAATAAAATTTATAAATTATTATTATTATTAATAAATGCAGGACTCAGAAATAACTCATCACCGCCCACCGTCGGCTCGCCGAGGCTCATCGCCGACGGCGGCAAAACCCGGAGGTACCCTAATTCGGGCTTCCATTCACGGGTTCCACCGATAAATTTCGGAATAACTAAAACAATAATTTGTTTAGTCACCAAAATTCACTCGAATTTCTTTCAGAAAAATAATCCGAGTAAACCAAAAGGAATAATCAAATATTTTCATCAGGAATCTTATGAATGAACAATTTAAACAGCAAGAATGGTATTTAAATTAATCGAATATACTCAAGTCAAACCACAACAACACAGATTCAAGTCAGCAAAAGATAACCACAACAAAAATACACAACATACATGCATGACCACGCACAGGGAATGGGTAGAAACAACCACCAGCCACCGGAATAACCAGGGACGGCGGCGACGACATAATACCAGAAAACGACGAAGTGCGGAAATAATATCATTGGAAAGAAAAACAATCACCAGCTGAATTTCAAGAACACAAAAACAACTTACCCAACTGAAATACACATATTTACATACATATGTATGTATATATACGTACACAATCATGATAAATAGAACCGAGCAACCCGACCAATCGGAAAAAAAGGCAGTGGCAGCAAGGTCAAGAACAGAGGTGGCCAGAAACAAGGCAGCCGAAGCCCACCTACAACCAGAAGAGAACGGGGAGGAGGGAGGGTGGAGCAACAGAGATCACAGAGATTTTGAGAGTGAACAATTGAGAGATTGAGACCCGAGAGAGGCTGTGATTGTGTTTTTGATTTTATTTATTTATTTTCTTCCAATCAGCAGTAGACACGCACATAACGAAATGCTAAGGGTTAGACACGTGTCCCTCCTCTTGTTTAGGGCAACCTATTTTTATCCCGCTTCTGAAATTTAATGAATAATTGCGCAAGGAAAAATAATCCAAAAATTACTGAGTAAATTTTTAAAATATTGCAAATATCCCGAAGTTACTAGAAACGTAAATTCCATAATTTTATAGCCATTTTTGAAACACAATTAATACCCGCATTTTACAATTAAATGAATCGACGCGTGGGTGAAATTAATCCTGAAAATTTCCAAAATAATTTTAAAATTCTCGGAATATTTCAAACTTAGATAAATATGAATTTCATAGTTTTTAAAGAATTCTGGAATTAAATACAGATTTTACAAATAAATACAATCAGAAAATCATACAGGGTTAAATAATTGATTAAATATTGATTTCTAAATTTTGTAAAATCCCAAAAATAATTATTGTAATAATAAAACCATAAAAACAATGTTAGAGACATTCCAATTATCTATGCAAATAAATTTATATTAAATCCACTTATAAGTGAAAACAATTCAGTATACTTAATAATTAATTACACGAACCTCCCTGTACACCATAAATCACGCACATAGATAAAAATAAAACAACACATAGTTGATAGAAGCTATACCCATATATTATTCATTTAATAATTCCGTAATTACGCATTTAAATAACACAGAAATACACGAGTCGTTATATCCTTCTTCCCTTAAAAAGATTACGTCCTCAGAATTTGATCTAACTAAATAAGTGAGGATTTTGTCAAGCATATCTGATTCTAATTCTTAAGTAGATCCTTCTGCTCAGGCATTCCTCCAAAACATACTTACTATAGGAATAAACTTATTCCTGAGGTCTCGCTTCCTATGATCTAGTATCTGGATTGGGTCATACACCTTGCTTTAATTAAATAAAGAATACCTTACCTTGACACAAAGACCCAAAACACTCTAGGAGTGTGCTGCCGCTATGGAAACAATGCTAGCTCATGGACAACTTATTTACTTTTCTTAATATCTCACACGATCCCGAATTTCTAGGGCTTAGCTTACTTTGATGCTCAAATCTTATTATTCCTTTTCAAGGCAAAACTTCTAGCGATATCAACGTTCTCACTTTTATCTCTATATCCTTCCGACACGAATCCGCATTCGCCCTTTGTATACCATGAGTTACTTTTAACCTTTCCCAATCAATATTCCTTATTCATAATCTAATGAACTGGTTCAGGATCTAACAATTCTTTTAACTTTTCCATTAATTTAAACTGAGAATGAGCTTCTTCTGATGATCAATCATTGCTCTGGTTTCTTATCACGGTCTTGAGCAGCTGAACTTTTAATAATTTTACAAGTCTTTGTTAGGTCACACAACACTATAGAAGGGGGTTGAATACAGTGTAGAATATAATCAAATCGATTTCGAACACAATTAACAGTTATCAGATATATTCGATATAATAAGCTCTGTTATAATGGAACTGTTCTCTCTCAGTGATGAACAAATATCATGAGAGCTGCTAGGTTACAATGTATGATCTTCTCGATAATGATAACACATATAGTATAAACCTATGTCTGTGTTTATATAGTACACAGTTACAAGATAACTTATAATTGATATGGAATATAATTCTGTCTCCTAAAATATATCAATAAGATATCTTATACAAGTCTTCTTATCTTCTAACTCTTTCCATGCATATCTTCTTTTGTATTAGTCTTGATTTTCTTTCATGTATATCAGCTTCCTTCCTTAACTGTAAGTCCTCCTGTACTTAAGTTCTGATATCAATCTTCTGATATTTATCTTCTGATAATCTAAGTTCTGATATCCTTAAGTTCTGACTTCCAGTAAGTACTGATTCCAGTAAGTACTGATATTTCCTGTTTATTAAGATCTGAAAACTAAACATGAAACATATTAGACATGACATCTCAAATATATCTAACAATCTCCCCCAACTTGTAAATTGTGTAAAAATATACAAGTTAATAGATTTGATGATGTCAAAAACATTTAAGTTCAAATGCAATGAGAGTTTAATAAGACTATTAACTACAACTTACAGTCCTTGTAGCTTTACTAACTTCACTGGATCAATCTGAATCCATAATGATTCTTAACAAAATCTCTTACCAGCTTGTCTTCATCTTTTCTCAGAACTTCAACTAACTGTGCTTTGACCTGCATCAGTTCTTCATCTTTACTATCACCAATTTGATAAATGGCTGTTCTGAGAGCTTGAATTGATGTTCTTTCAAGTCCATCACCCATTCTGATAACTCTAGGATGTGAAGAGTTTTCATTATAACATAAGCATTTTCCTTACATAATAACTTCCACCTTAGCAGAGTTCTTCAGTATAGGAATTTCTCTTCCATCACCTTCAGTAATCATTGGTATATACTGAGAAGTCTTTGTACCAGAGATTTTAAATAGATCTCTTATAGCCTTCAAAATGTATTCTGACCATCTTCTTGTAACATCATATTTTACTTTCAGAAGATAGTGAATATATTGAAGTTCTCTGACAGACTTCTTTAGCACATCAGTATCAGCTAGTCTGTAAGTTAATCCATCATAGAGAAATAAAATCAATTTCTACTTTAGATTATCCTTATCACGAGCATCTATCATAATTTGAGCAGACAACACTTTGTCATGGTGCTTTTGTTTGATTTGTTCATATGGTTTGTCTGTCAACATGAAAGGATCTCTTAAAGTAACTTCTACTCTTGTTTGTATCTTTTCTTCATCAGAACCTAATCCAGCTTTATCTCTAGGTTGCTTGGATCTCAATCCAAGTGTTGCGAGTTGATTCATCATAAGATTGGATTTTGGTTCAACTGGAGTAGCTTTCTTCCATAACAACTTCTTCTTATCAGCAATTGTCATCTTTTCCAAATTAACTTGATCAGAATTTGCTGTTTCATCTATAGCTTGCTTTTCTTCATTCTGAATAACTTGAGCAATGTCAGAGGTTGTTTTAGATTCTTCAATTATCTTTCTTCTCTTCAGAATTTGAACAGTTTCATCTTCTATCAAATATGCATCATGCATTGTAGTTTGATAGATGATTTGATAGACTGGAATGGAAAAACTTATCTTTTTCTCAATCTTTAAAGGTTCACTAACCTTTTCTTTTCCTTTTGACTTAAGATCAATCTCAGTTTGTGATCTAGTCTTGGACTTTGAAGTCTCAGAATTTGACTTTTCCCTGATCACAATGCCTTTTTCTTTAGGCCTTGAAGGTTTCTTTGCATCAGAAGCTTTAGACTTAAGATTTGTCTTCTCAGCTGCAAATCTAGCTTCTTCCTCCTTCAGAGTTTCCAAATCCATTCCTGGATTTTGTTTCAGAAATAATCTTCTAGCTATCTCTTCATCAAGTGTCCGGATAAGCAGTAGTCTGCTTCCCTTTTAGCTTCAGAGTTTGTAAAAACTTCTGAGAGTCTTTAGATCCTGACTGAATCAGAATATCAGAACTTGACATCAGACTTTGCTTATCAGAACTTGACTTCAGACTTTTAGCATTCATAGCATCAGAACTTGATTTGATCTATGTAGAAGATTTTCCTTGAACTTTTCCTTGACCTCTACTCTTATCAGAGTTTCCCTGGTCATCACCTTTATCATCCTTTTTCTTTAGTATTTCAGTAGGTGAGCATTTAGACTTAACTACCTTCTCCCCCTTTTTGGCATCATCAGGAAGTAAGAGAGAAAGAAGAAGTTCAACTGAAGATTGGATTTCATCCAATTGAGATTTCTGAGAAACTTGGTTAGCCAGGACCTCAGTAATTTGGGCATGTTGCTTCTCTTGAATCTTCTCAGATGCTTCAATTTTCTCAAGAGTAGGTCTGATATATCTGTTCTTGTCAAGCTTGATATGTAGATCTAGCTTATCATCATGTTCTTTTAGTATATCAACCTTTTCATGAGTAGAAGAATGTAGACCTTGAAGATGTTTGGTAGATAGAGCAGTGATCTTGAGTTGTGTCTTTAAATCAGCATTTGTGAGCAACTCATCAGCTTTAGTAATATGCTCTGTCAAAACGTTAGAACTTGGAATGAAATTAGTGTCATTCCACTTCTTGGTCCACTCCACACCTCTGAATATCCTCCCAAGGTATAGGTGCTTCCCGTTCAACAAATTTCTTCACCAATTCTTCTTTTCCCAGAATGGGAACTTGAGTCTCAACAGAAATATTGTCTTCAGAACTTGAGGAAGACTTATTATATTATGACAGCACAACAGTGTGTGAAGCAACTGGAGATTCAGGAACAACATTTCAATTCTGAACATCAGAATTTATCTCCAGAGCTGGTTTGGTTGGTGTAGATTGTATCTCGACATTTAAAATTGGAAAATGAGTTGGAGATTGCTGAGAATCTTTAGATGGAGCTTCTAGATAAAGAACATTTGGTATATTCAAATTATGAATATCTATTTCAGAAGTTGTATTTTATTCTTCCTAATAGGAGAGACATGAGGTGTTGACACAGTACCTGAGCTTGAGTAGGGAATGACAGAGCTTCAATTACCACAGGTTCTGATGAGATCAGAGATTCCTGATCCCCTTCCTCAGCTTCAGTTGAATCCTCAGATATAGGCTTAGCCTTGTACCTTTCTGCCCTCATTTTCTTTAGTCTCCTTGCCAGTAAAGGAGTTGCTTTAGCAGCTTCAGAACTTACAAATTTCCTCTTCAAAATATTAGAACTTTGAGCTGCAGTTTCTTTCTGAGAAGTAACATTCTCAGCTCCAACTATCACAGGTTCTGATGCATGAACCCGTGCTTCAACTGTTTCCTCATCACTATCAGATTCATCTCTGACAATCATCTTCCTTCTCTTTTGTGGAGGTTGAGGAACAGACTTTGTCCTCTTTGGCCTGGAAGATGAAGATCTGATGGTATGTGCTGATGATTCAGGTTGAGATGATTGAGTTGATGGTTTGAAAGATGTCCTGATGGTAGATTTTGGTTGTGGTTGAGAAGTTTGAGGTGTATGGGTAGTGGTGGTAGGTGCTGATGGTTGAGGTTCAGATGGTTGGACATCAGGATACAGTGCATTGTATGTAAGTGGATCATAGGTTATTAAGGCTTGTTTGACAGATAAAGGAATTTGGAGGAGTTTTAACACAACCTTCTTATTATCAGTAGATAATAAGTCATTAAAAGCTCTTTTAGCTAGTCTAAATGGTGAAAGTGATTCACTAGCTAATTGGGGCTTATCTGAACAACAAACACTATAGATAAGCTGACAGAATCTAGCAAAATATACAGTATTCCTATCTTCTGTCATCCTATCCCCAATAAAGCCTAAAACAACACTTGCATAATTAAAATTAGTTTGATTAATGAGAGCATACCCGATTTGTTGACTGAGTATGGGGATTGCATCAAAATTAGAACATTTGTTGGCGAAGTTCTTTGTAATGCACTCAAAGAAGAAACTCCATTCCCTCCTTATGTTGGATCTCTTCTATTAACCCAGCTTTGCCAATGTATTTTCATACCCCAGACTGGCCATCATATTTTGAAGAACTGGCTCCTCAACAGTTGAATAAACGCAGTTCTTAGGCAGCTGCAGTGCTTGACAAACTGTAGCCAACGTCACGACATGCTCTTCCTCCCTTGTTGTAAAGATAATACTTGGGGACCCTTGAGCACCACCATCATGATAGATTCCACTTCTCCAAAACTCCAGCACTTGGGTTCTATAGATTACTTCAGGTTGGGTCAAAGTATACCCAATATCAGAATTAGCAAGGAAATCCTGAATAAAGTGAAGTTCCGATGGAGCTTCAGCCTTGCTAAGAATAGACGGGTAGTTGTTAGGAAGAAACTTAGCTCCATTGAAAATCAAGTCTTTTGGTGCCATCTCTGAAAAATTAAGTGAGAAAGATAGTATTTGCAAGGTGTTTGATAAAAGGCCTGAAAGAAAACGCTTCAGAGAATATTAGAGAGAGAGAGAGAGAATAAAAGAGATTAAGAATAGAAAAGTAAGTAAAAGATTAGAAAATCTTTTAACTCCCATATATATACTCTCTCCACTCAACAGTTATATTTTTGAAGCATGAGATACACTTTACACCTGGCAACATGTGAACAGTCAGTAAACAGTTAAAGCAGGAGTTAATGGGCACGTAAAATAAGCAATAATTACCGTGCACATGCAGTTTTTCAGGACAAACACGATTACCACTAACCCATAATGATTATGACTATTTTTATCTTACCCAAATATATCCTGATTTAAATATGACTGTTTCAATTTTTACCAGAAATAAGTCAAGTAAAGAATAATGCCACGTAAGCATCAAGGATTCCATCAGGATTTACTATCAGAACTTAAACTTATATCAGATTTTAACAGTCATCAGAATATGGCTTCTGTACTCAGAAAGTTAATATCTTTTTCTGTGATTCTTCATACAAATACTGACTTGTTTTCTTCAGAGTTTAATCCTCAGAACTTCCATCAGAACTTGTCCTCGGAATTTATGCAATTGAAACTTAACTGTTTGTCAAAAACAACTTAATCACCACAATAATTTTTATCATCATATGGAGTGAAAGTGTGTGCATTCAGCAGAATATCAGATAAAGATTAAAGTCTGATAAATTTCAGTACATCTTAGAAATAAGGCATAACTAAGAAAAGTGCTTAAAATCTGTCATCAATTATGAAGTCCACTATAGAACAAATTTATGCAAGAGTCCACCTCAACTATTTGTGCTCATTTTATGCATCTTTTGAAATTCCTTTTTACAGTGGCTTCTCAGAGTGAGTCACGACTGCTTATCAGAATTTATGCCGTTGTCATAATATTTCTCCAGTAATCAGAGAATGTGAAAAGTCACCAAGAAAATTTATTTGCTTTTCTAATGCATATTACTTAATACCAACAATGCACTTGGGTCTTCCCTTCCACATATTTACTCTAGATCTCAAAGGAGTATCTGACTTTTATTTCCTTTTCTTTTCTTTTCTTTTGATAAGTGAGGCTTATCAGCATTTAGTTCATTCTTAAGATTTACTAAAATCAGAATCTAACAGATAAGAAGCAAGAATCTAGTTTGTGACTTAGTGTAATAACCCCAATTTTTGGAATTTTTGAAACACGGATAAATAGTAACTTTTGCTGATGATGCTGATTAAGGAAAATTATCAGACCACGCTATATAGGAGTACTTTTATGGAAATTCTAAGATCGTATTAGTATTCCATAAAGTAAATGAGTGTATGTAGAGGTCGTTAGAATTCGAATCCGGACACTTTGATTTTTCCCGAAAATCCACCAGACACCGAAAGAAATGAGTATAAGGTAACATGATTAAAAGGATTTAAATTCAAGGATTATAAGAGAGGATCATAAAAGGAATATAAAATATTGAGAAAGGTTTAGGAGAACCCAAGTAATAAGATCCCATATATGATCTCTCAAACAACGAACGATAACGAAAGTTAAGCGAACCGTAAAACAAATAAGCAACCAAGAGACAAGCTTGTACAAGAAGCCAAGGATTGTGACATCATCAAACCACAAGGAAAGGACATGTGTTAAAAAGGTGACACAAGCATGATGATATAAGCATGACAAAAAGAAGTGTGTTGTTGGTTGATTCTTGGTCATGCAAAAGTTACCATGGTAAAAGATCAAAATTTTTCCAAGCCAAAAAGGAAATCAACCAAGCAAAATATCATACACAAAAATTAAAAATTTGACTTTGCTCCCATGAAGAGAAGCTCTCGGCTAAAACAAACCCAGCAACTTGAAATTATCATATCTCCTTCAATACTCACTCAAATGTTGTGTTCTATAGCTCGTTGGAAAGGTATTGAGATGGCCTACAACTCTTGTTCACAAGTATCGTCCAAATAAGCATGGTAAGACCCTCATTTTTACAGTTCTTTCAATCGTACTTTAGAAATTTCAAAGCCTAACTTTGTGTTCTTGATTTCTTTGGAAAGATCAAGCTTGTAGGAGGCTCCCTAAGGCTTCCTAGCAACTTAACACCTACCAAGGAAGGTATAAACTTCAAACCATATCCTTTACTTTTACTATTAGTGAGTTTGATGGTTGGTTTCCAAAATGAGAAGCATGATCTTTGATTATTAGTAGTTTGATTTGAAATTGGAGTGATTTGGTGAATGAATCTTGTTATAGTTAATAGAACTTGATTGTGGTTGGTTGAGATGAAGAATCTGGAGAATAAGGACTGGTATAGTATTATGTAGTTGAGGTTTTGATGTGTTAATAATTGTGGGTTGTTTGGTGAGGTTTTGGTGTAGTGAGAAACTTGGAAAACTCGTATATATAGCCGTCGTAATGCCCGTTTTCCTTAGACTGTTGTACATGAATCTCGGACCAGATAACTCACTGACCAATCTTTAAATTTTTCATATTTAGCTAGATCATGTCGTAAGCTTCGTTTTGGTATATGGTTCACTTAGATCCGATTTACGGTTTAGGAGAAACGACCGTTTTAAGTAACGGCGTTTCACGAACGACCCTTTACCCCTCACTTTACTTTGAGACCTTGGTTAAGGCCCTTAAATGACTAATTGGAGTATGAAACAATTATGTAAAGTGGATTAGGCAGTTGGTAGAGTACTCGCGAAGAATCGCCTTAAAATTCTTAATGGTTAATTTATTAAAAATGGTGGAGCCGAGGGTACTCGAACGACTTATGTGATTCGTTAAGCGTATGAGTGACCATAAGCGAACGTTAGGGTTCAATTAGTTAAAGTCTAGTTTCTTAAGCGACCGGGGTTTAATTCCGACTTATGTTGTTGTTCATAGGTTATCGGACCCACTCTAAGCTTAAGTCTATCCGGGAACACTCAGGCAAGTTTTCTACCCGTTATACTGTTGTTGTGATGTATATATATGTATATGCATTATCTTGTGATAGATGCATTGCGGTTAATTAGCAAATCTTGCGATATATTGGAGCATGTGATATGGTATATATGCATGTCTGTTTCGTAATCTTGATATATATTATTGATTCAATTGCTTATAAGTTGCATAATACCTATGCTAGAGATAAGCAGTAGTTGCGTATACCCTTAGTATAGGGGACCCAAAGGTGAATATTTTCTAAAACCGGGAGTCGATGTTCCCGAGTATATTATATATATATTTATATATATATATATAGTTTTCAAATTATGAATCGAATAAGGTTTATTCGATAACTTTATTTTATTAATGAATATTATTTTGAATATTCATTCGAGGGCTTATGACTCCGTCTATTTTATTAATGAATATTATTTTGAATATTCATTCGAGGACATATGTATTATTATTTGAATATTCATTCGAGGACTTATGACTCCGATTATTTACTAATCATTATTCTTTATTTTATTAAAGAATACTGTGTCGATAATCAAACTCACTTTTGATTATTCAAATAAAGATCCTACTTTCGTATAAGTATATCTTTGGTTATTTAATATTCATTTCAATTATGAGTTTTAAAACTCCTACCTCGATTATTTTTCTAAGTATCACCCTTATGGGAATATTATTTAAATAATTATATTCAGATATTTTCTAATATATCGGGACTGATTTATTTTACTAAATCAGCATTACTCCAAACATTCTTAAAAATGTTTTCGAGTCTTCAAAATAATTTTTAAAGGTTAGGGCGAATCCCAAAACTCATTTTTTTATATTTAAGATCTTCCTTTCGAAGGGGATTTAAATACTCGCTCAAAACCTGAGGGATCCGGCTCTGTGGTGTATTTTATATTCGCAACAAGGTTGTTGTGTTGATAAAAGAGTTTTTGATTACTTACCCAACACTCAGGAAGTAAAATTCTTGGAACAAGTTAATCCATTAACAGGCACCGCATGGGAAATATCGGTGAGTTTTCCTTTCCAACTAGATACGACTTCTTGGTGGAGCCGTATCAACAAGTTTCTACTTGGGGAAAGGGGGGACAAGCTTTAAGTTTCAGAGTCATGGATTTCAGAAAAACGTTGAGACAAGGTTAGATATATGAGATTACCTTGCAACGATATTTTTATACATTTATAAACTGGAACTCTGTGTATATTATACATGTCAAAGGATTTCAAAGATTGTGAAAAGTATATAGGTATATATATATATACTGAATATTTTGCGACTTGGTCGCGTTAAGATATCAACTTGGTTCATTTCTTCTTGACCAAGACTTTCATGAGTACTATGAGAATGCTCATATATTGTTAATTATTATACATATTATTTCATTGGGCTTGTTGCTCACCCTTGCTTTCTTCTTTCGTCACACAACAACAGACAGACAAGCTCCCAATTTGCGAGCGGATAGGAAACGTTCCGCAGTTTCCTATAGGCGTTGATGTCGCTGTAGCTGAGGTAGGAACTACCAATAGGCTAGGCTTTCAACTTTTGATGTACCAGACTTATGTATCTTTATGAATTGTAATAATGGCAAAGAAATATAAATTTATTCAGAAACCCTTTTAAGGTGTAACGGTTTATAATTGTGGAATAAAATGACTTGTGTTATTTTTGATATTCATCTCTAAGACTATAACTTGTGGTCTGTGTGTGTGTATATTGTGGGGTCACAGTACTCAGTAGTTGGTTGACTGTTAAGATTAAGTATTGATAAAGGAAATGGAACTCGTGACAACCCGAATCCTCGACCCCGGATTTGGGGGTGTTACACTTAGTAATAAGATACACAAAGTAAACTTGACTAAGCTCAAAATCAGAATTTGCTTGTGTTAATGAGTTTCCACATAAACAACTAATTCAAACATGGGATTTCAAGTATGTTAAAGACTACTAGGACAACATCTAGCACAATTATCCTCATTGGATTGAATAGTCACAGAAAATTCAAAACACTATCAGAGTTTAAAGATCCACATCAGATAACAATCAGTATTTAATGAATTTCAATTAAAGAACAGATTTCATGAAGATAAGACAATCTGTTAACACTGATCATAAAGTCTGATGCATGAGAACAAAAACCAAGCAGATTTAGAGAAAGAACCTGAAACTATTCCAAGTTCAATTACCAGTCTTGTAAAAGTAGTTTCACATAGTGTTTTTGTGAAGATATCTGCTAGTTGTTGATCTGTTGTAACAAAATGCAATTCCACTGTACCTTCCATCACATGTTCCCTTATGAAATGGTACCTAATGCTGATGTGCTTTGTCATTGAGTGTTGAACTAGATTACCTGTCATAGCAATAGCACTTTGATTATCACAGTAAATAGGGATTTTAGAAAATTCTAACCCATAATCCAGTAACTGATTCTTCATCCAAAGAATCTATGCACAACAACTTCCTACAACAATATATTCTGTAGTTGATGTGGAAATTGACTTATGTTTCTTGCTAAACCAAGAAACCAATCTGCCTCCAAGAAATTGGCATCTTCCACTAGTGCTTTTCCTGTCTATTTTGCATCCTGCAAAATCTGCATCTGAGTAACCTATTAGCTTAAAATGTGATTCTCTAGGATACCACAATCCCAGATCAGCTGTACCCTTAAGGTACTTGAAAATTCTCTTCACAGCTATTAAATGAGGTTCTCTTGGATCAGCCTCTGTAGTTAGTAATATCTACTGGTGAGCCAGTATCTTTATCTAACTTGGTTGCAGTGGCCATGAGAGTGGATGCAGTTGAACAATCTTGCATTCCAAATTTCTTCACTAAATTTCTGGTGTACTTGGATTGACAGATAAAAGTACCTTCTTCATTTTGCTTGACTTGAAGGACCAGAAAATAACTAAGTTCTCCCATCATACTCATTTGATATCTTGACTGCATTAGCTTTGCAAACCTCTCATAGAGTTTGGCATTTGTAGAAGCAAATATGATATCTTCAACATATATCTGTACCAAAAGTTAGTCCTTTCCATGGTTGAGGTAAAATAGTGTTTTATCAATTTTACCTCTGTGAAATCCACTTTCCGGAAGGAATTGAGCTAAAGTCTCATACCATGCTCTAGGAGCTTGCTTAAGGCAATAAAGTCTACAAAGCCTGGAGGTTGTTCAACATAGACCTCTTCTTCCAATTCTCCATTAAGAAAAGCACTTTTCACATCCATTTGAAAGACTTTAAACTTTTTGTGAGCAGAATAAGCCAAAAAGATCCTTATGGCTTCTAATCTAGCAACTGGTGCAAATGTTTCATCATAACCAGTACCCTCCTGTTGAGAGTAGCCTTTAGCAACCAGCCTTGCTTTATTCCTTATAATTATGCCATCACTGTCAGTTTTGTTTCTGAACACCCATTTTGTGCCAACAACTGATCTGTTCTTTTGTTTTGGTACTAGGGTCCAGACTTTATTTCTTTCAAATTCATTTAACTCTTCCTGCATTGCTTGCACCCAATCAGCATCTTAAAGAGCTTCTTCCACTTTCTTTGGTTCAGTCTGAGATAGAAAAGAGTGATAGAGACATTCATTTGATGTTGCAGTTCTAGTTCTGACACCTGCTTCAGGATCTCCAATAATTAAACCAGGTGTATGTGATTTGGTCCACTTCCTTGCATATTGAAGTTGACTTCTAGAACTGGATCCTCCCCCATGATCCATGTTGTCTCCATCAGAATTTTCTGATGCTCCCCCTGTAGTTATGCTCTCTGAGACTTCAAAATTTGACTTGGATCCTTCAAGATTTGAAGTATCAGAGCTTCCATAATTGTCATGATTTGACTCATCAGAGCTAGATGAATCAGAACTTGAAGAGCTAGTGACAGGTTCTGATGCTTCTTGAGAGTCTTGAGATGTGGTAGGATTTTCAGCTTGCTCCCCCTGGACAGGTGCATTTTCCTTTGGAGTTATTACCACAAATTCAATGACATCAGTACTTACAGGATCAGAGTTTAAGTCATCAGAATTTATAGAATCAGAATTTAAGTCTTCATTTTCAAATCTCATCTGATCGTGATCATTGAAATCTTCAAGTCCAGTAATCTTCTTATCATCAAAAGATACATTGATAGATTCCATGACAACCCTTATTCTTAAATTGTAGACTCTGAAGGCTTTTTTGGAAAGTGGATATCCAACAAAAATTCCTTCATCAGCTTTTAGATCAAATTTTGACAGCTGCTCAGGATGAGTCTTAAGAACAAAACACTTGCAACCAAATACATGAATGTATTTCAGATTTGGCTTCTTTTTCTTCACCATCTCATATGGTGTTTTTCCTTGCTTGTTTATGAGTATTGCATTATGTGTAAAACAAGCAGTCTGCACAGCTTCAGCCCAAAAGTAGGTTGGCAGCTTTGCTTCATCAAGCATAGTTCATGCAGCTTCAATGAGAGTCCTGTTCTTTCTTTCTACAACTACATTTTGTTGTGGAGTTCCAGGTGTAGAAAATTCTCGTTTGATTCCATGCTCTTTGCAGAACTCATCCATGATTGAATTCTTGAACTCAGTGCCATTATCACTTCTTATAATTTTAACAGAATATTTGACCAACTTATCCAGCTGTCTGACATGATCAGCTAGAGTAAATGCAGATTCATTCTTCTTGTACAAGAAGTACACCCAAGTATACCTTGTGAACTCATCCACTATAACCATAACATATTTCTTCTTTGCATAAGACATGACATTGACTGGACCAAATAGATCAACATGCAGTAGGTGATAAGGCTCAAGAATTGATGACTCGGTTTTTCTCTTAAAAGAAGATGTTCTTTGTTTTGCCTACTTACATGAATCACAATGGCCATCAGGAGAAAATACTGATTTTGGCAGTCCCCTCACAAGATCTTTCTTTACAAGCTCATTTATGTTGTTGAAGTTTAAATGAGAGAGTCTTTTGTGCCAATTCCAGCTTTTTCCAATTGATGCTCTACTCAACAGACAGATTACAGAACCATCAGAACTTGTTGAAAGTCTGGCTTCATAAATGTTACCATACCTGTAACCTTTCAGAACCACTCTTCCTGTAGAATTGCTTATAACTTCACAGTGTTCTTCAAAGAAATCCACATGATAACCTCTGTCACAGATTTGACTCATACTTAGCAGATTGTGTTTAAGTCCTGAGACAAGAGCTACTATTTCAATGATAACATTCCCAAGATTAATACTGCCATATCCCAGAGTTTTTCCCATGTTACCATCTCCATAAGAAACTCCCGGGCCAGCTTTCTCCACAAAGTCCGATAGCAGGGCTTTATTTCCAGTCATATGTCCTGAACATCCACTATCCAGTACTAGGATGTTTTTCCTGTTGCCCTGCAATCACAAAGACCACTAATGGTTAGTTTTAAGTACCCATACTTGCTTGGATCCTTTGGCCTTTTTAAGTTTGTTAGCATTTGCAGTGGATTTAATATCAGAGTTTATGCTAACATGCTATTTATCAGAACTTATATTAGACTTTGTATCAGACTTTACACTAGAAGGAATTAAAGCAACTTTCTTCAAAGAAGGTTTTATTTGATAATAATCATAGTATAAACTATGATATTCCTTACAAGTATAAATGGAATTCCATAAACTTCCACAATGAAAACAAGGATTTTGTGGCTTAAACCTAACAGAATGACTTTTAACTCCTGACTTAGGAGGTAAAGAGTTTATATTCTTATTCTTCCTGCAAAAAGAAACAAGATGGTTAGAGTTTCCACAGTTATAACATTTCTTTCTAGGAGCATTAGGAACAGGCATATAATTATTGCTTTTATTCACACCTTCCTTTCCATTCCTTTTTTTCCTAGCTGCCTTAACCTTGTTGACATTCCTTATTTCTTTCAGCTTATGCTTAAGCCGCTTCCTTGTCATTAAGCCTATGTTGACTTCATCTGGTTTATCCTGTTCTAATTTGTCAGAATTTGACTTCTCCTTAACTTCTGTCACAGACTCTTTCATCTTTTCAGAATCAGATTTTACAATTTTAGCTACAAACTTAACAGGATTTACCTTTGGCTTAATAGTTTATTTAACAATAATTGGCTCAATTTGTTCAGTTCCTTTTTCACTTTTATCATCTCCATAACCTAAGCCCTCTTTCCAGTTTCCACTACCTAATAAATTCTGAGTTGTTCTGCCAGAGTTAGTCCAAGTCATGATAATCTCTTTTTCTTTTTCTAACTCAGTTTTTAGAGATTTATTCAATTTTAGCAATTCATCTCTAACATAAAAAGCATCATCTCTTTCTTTCTAAGTTTGATGGAACATGACTAACTCTTTTTCTAAATAATCCTTCCTTTTTCTTAAAAGCAAGATTTTCAGAAGTTAATCTTTCACATGTTAAAGTTTGATCTCTGTAGCTAATAAACATGGTTTTAAGATATAATCTCAACTCAGTAATATCATCAGTATGAAAGGCATAAGTTGTTTGAGGTACCTTTAATTCAGCAGTTTCAGGGCTGCCATTAGCATTTGCCATTAAAGCATAATTCACCTCATCTTCAGAATCTGAAGAGTCTGTCCAGCTTTTCTTCTTTATGACAAGTGTCTTGCCTTTGTCACTCTTTCCTTTCTTGCAGTCAGGAGATATGTGGCCTCTTTCACCATAATTGTAGCATTTGACATTTGAGTTGTCTCCTCTGTCAGACTTTGCACTTTTGCCTTCATACTTTCTAAACCCTTTCTTATCAGTACTTCCACCTTTCTTGAAAAACTTCTTTCCCCTTCTGAATTTCATGTAGGCTATCTTTGTGATACCCTTCACCATAAGAGCACATAATTTCATCATCTCTTCATCAATATCTATTTCAGGTAAACTTTCAGTTTTTGAATCATCATCATCAAAACTTGATGATTCTGAATCAGACTTTGTGATGAGAGCTTTTCCTTTGCCTTTCTTTGAGACAACCACTTTGGGGGATTCCTCCTCAGCCTTAAGAGCAACTGTCCTTGACTTCCTCCCATATCTCTTGCTTCTTTGATCCATCTCAAGTTCATAAGTCTTGAGCATACCATAAATTTCATCAAGAGTAGTTTTATCAAGAGCATAGTTGTCTCTTATAGTAGTAGACTTCAAATCCCAACTTTCAGGAAGAGCTAAAAGGAATTTTAGACTTGAATCTTTAAGATCATATTCCTTGTCCACCAGTGACAGATCATTCAAGAGTTTGACAAACCCGTCATATAAGTCAGTTAATGACTCATCAGCTTTTGAGTCAAAGTGGTCATACTCTTGAGTGAGTATAGTCCACATGTTCTTCTTGATTGCATCAGTTCCCTGGCATCTTGTCTCCAAAGCATCCCATATCTCCTTTGCAGTCTTGCAATGAATAACCCTGTTTAACATGACATTATCAATGGCACTATGCAGCAAATGCCTTACCTTTGCATCCTTGGCAATGGATGAGATATCTTCAGCTGTATACTCACTTTTCTCCTTTGGTATGGTCTTTGCTGGCTGATCTGCAACTACAACAGAGAGCTTGGTTGGCTTATGTGGTCCTTCATTAATTCTGTCAAGGTATTCTGGATCAGTAGCTTCCAGAAACATAGCCATCTTCACTTTCCATATGGGATACTCAGAAGGTCTCAGTATGGGAACCCTAATAGTCTCATATCGACTGTGGATTTGAGTGTTTATAGTTTCTTCAGTTTTGGTTGGCTTGGTTGGATTTTCTGCTTCTTCAGACATGATTGTTTGGATCTTTACTGTATGTGTGTTAACAGATAGGCTCTGATACCAATTGTTAGGTCACACAACACTGTAGAAGGGGGTTTAATATAGTGTAGAATACAATCAAATCGATTTTAAACACAAGTAACAGTAATCAGATATATTCGATATAATAAACTCTGTTACAATGGAACTGTTCTCTCTCAGTGATGAACAAATATCACGAGAGCTGCTAGGTTACAATGTATGATCTTCTCGATAATGATAACACATATAGTGTAAACCTATGTTTGTGTTTATATAGTACACAGTTACAAGATAACTTCTAATTGATATGGAATATAATTCTGAATCCTAAAATATATCAATCAGATATCTTATACAAGTCTTCTTATCTTCTAACTCTTTCCATGCATATCTTCTTTTGTATTAGTCTTGATCTTCTTTCCTATAAATCAGCTTCCTTCCTTAGCTATAAGTCCTCATGTACTTAAGTTCTGATATCCATCTTCTGATATTTATCTTCTGATAATCTAAGTTCTGATATCCTTAAGTTCCGACTTCCAGTAAGTACTGATATTTCCTGTTTATTAAGATCTGGAAACTAAACATGAAACATATTAGACATGACATCGCAAATATATCTAACAGTCTTAGCCTTGGGTGTACTGGATGTCAAACCTTTTGATGCACTACCTCTCATGCTATCTCGGGAAGTACTTCTACAATTCTTGGCAACATGCCCCACCGTACCATAATTGTAACAGGTGACTCCTGGATTTTCCACCTTACATTCTGACGCTTAGTGTCCTTTCTGTCCACACCTGAAACATTCAGTATTTGCCTTACAGCTTCCACCATGCCTTTTACCACATTGCTTACACTCCAATATAGGCGACTTAGCTGAATTGGCCTGGTTAGAGCTGGCTGAGGTGTTACTAATCTTGTTTAAAGGAATACTTTTCCCTCTAAATTCTTTATTCTTACTCCTTCCAACCTTTTTCTGAGACTTCTGGATGGATCCTTTTTGACCTGATGCTTCTTTCATATCATCTATCTTTCACTTCTATCTTCTTTTTCTCTAGCGGCTAACTCTTGATCAAATTCAATTACTAAGGCGGCCTGAACTACGGAAGGATACGTTTCGAGTTGCAATGCCACCACTCCACTACGAATTCCAGGCTTCAATCCTTGTTGAAATCTTCTTTCCCTCTGAGCTTCAGAGTGCACATAGTCTGGTACAAACCTACCCAACTCTGTGAACTTAGCCTCATACTCTGCTACACTTCTATCACCTTGCTTCAATTCTAGGAACTCAATCTCCATTTGATTCCGTACACAATCTGGAAATATTTTTCCAAAAACAACTCAGTAAAGCTAGCCCATGGAACATGGCCTTCTCCTTCTAACGCTCTGGTTGACTCCCACCAGTAATTTGCTTCATTTTTTAAAAAGTAGCTCGCATAATCAGTCTTAAGATTCTCACTTACTTAAACAAGATTGAAAGCTTTCTCCAACTCTTTTAACCATGCTCCAGCAACTACTGGATTAGGTTCACCTTTAAATTCAAAAGGGTAACATTCTGAAAGGATTTGAAACTAGCACTTTGGTTCACTCCTTGTTGTTGCTGCTGCCACAGTAGTTGCTGCTGCTGAACCTGTTGGATTAACTGGAACTGTTGTTGCTGCTGCTGGCGCAACAAATCTAGAATTTCATTTATAGCTGGACCCTCCACAAAACTACTACTATTTTCTTTAGACTGGGTAGATTTCTTGGGTGGCATCTTTCTAAATATATAAATGAGTTTATTCAAAATATAACAAAATATTTGACAGAAGGTATCACCGTTTAAATGGTGCACCTGTACCAGGAAAATGCTGCACAATCACAGTACTCATGTCCTAAATATTGGGGTCCATTTACAAAGAAATCTGGATTAACAGCACTAGCAATCATAGCAATAATGACAGTGACAGAATCAACAATAATTCAGGAAATCTAAAATACAAAGAAACCAAACACCATAGCACGACTCCTCAATATAACAACAACTGACCCACTTCCCATCACTACTCAAGTACAGCAGCTAAACTGATCTGATATACAACAAAAGCTGGCTGGCTATAACAGCCATATACTGTGTAGAACAAACCGGTAAATCAAGCCAAGCTTAAGGAACACTGACTCTACTAAGCACCATCTTTCATGTTTCAACCAACCCTTCTTCTAAGGATGATTTCTTAGCACCCGCAAGTAACTCATCAACCATTGATTTACTTTTCCTGAGGCTATAATTCCATCATTAGGTCCTGAACTCTCGCGGTTACCATTATTCTTAAATGATATCCTGATATAGGACTCTCATTCTTCTCGACATTCGCTTTTACTTGCTTTCAATAACGAGGACCATCTAATCGCAGAAATTCATTACCATAGAATATCCAATGAAATTTCCGTCTCAAGGGAATCGAATAAGAAGAAACAGTGAAGAAGATGTAGGTATGACTAAGAGCAACCATACAAGTACATAAGATGGCCAGTCTTAGTAATGCATAGCGCACAACACATACTTCGATGGCGTCCCACCAGACCCTTTTGTCACACGGACAAATGGTCAACTCATATGCATCGTTTGCCCCAATCAACCGATAGAATCTCCGAGAAAGGAAACAATGTTTAAATAGAGATTTACAAATAAGGAGGGAGAAAATCTGATTTATAATTGAACCAACAGAATCCTAGGTGGCTTACTTCGAGTTCTCAACTTTCTCATAGGAAAAGTAAGCAACTTATAGGATAAGAAACAATGACTCTGGAAACAAAATATGTTTCAAGGAAGAAGTATAAGGGTTCAAAGATACCACCTCCCGTTCTGATCCACATTCACTATAAAACTTGGTCGTCATAGTGGCCACTGACTATTATCATATATCCGAACTCACCAAGGTCACACAATCGGGCCAATAACATTCCTTGACATAGAAAAGGCGATATTTAGAAATGATGTTGGCATCTTCTCAACTGGCACAACAAAGGCCCGCTCAATGCTGAATCCTCACAATCAGACTTGTTTTCTCGAGGAAAAAACTAGAAATCTCTATCGTACATTACTAATAATACATATGCGAAAGAAACGTACTCTAGGTTAGGGCATTTCCAGTCAATCCTCAATAAACGTCAGGGTTACGCTTCCGAAACCCTTGACTAAACTCATAGACTTGCTCCTCTGATTGAGTTGCTGACTCACATCTATATATAAACCTTCCTATACTCTTTTGACTCCACTCCTAACCTAAATCAGGGACTCAAACCTGTAGCTGTGATACCAACTGTGATGGCCTCAACCCCGGGGTCAGGAGTTGACGTTATCAGCAACAACCATGAGATAAACAATTCAATAATAGAATATAACTATGACCCCTTTAGCAAGATCTTTTCCAGGTTTAATTATAATTTAGGTTACAACTAATTACAACACCAACTTACACAAGCCATTCTGACACTACTAACTTAATACAGCAACTCAATAGACCATCTTTGGTCCAACACAACTACCTCAGAGAAGCCTGACATGGAAGGAACTGGAACTCTGCCCTAACTATCGCGAAAGAATCTCCTAGGCATCTGCAATACAAATATAAACAATCTGCAAGGGTGAGCAATTAATTGCTCAGCAATACCTCTATGTGAATAACAAGTAAAAAAATCAATGATAAAGCAGTGATAGGAACAGAAATTATAGCTCGTGTACAAAAGCATAGTAAACATTCATAAACTGGATATACAAAACTAGCATGCTCCGAAAAACAACAATATCAGTCGTGTGTTGTGTATAATTACCAGAATCAAAGCTTAGCATGCTATTTCATTTTCAAATCATCTATCTCATCAAGTTGATTTGTTAATCAATTTCAAAACTGAATCAATCAAATCTATTGGACGTTCAACGGGTGAAGATAGCTGATCAGTCTACCCTCATTAGACAGCGACTAACGCCCATCCAGAATAAAGAATGTGTTCCGAAACTTGGGAAAAGACTAGTTAGGTCTTTCCCCCAATGCTGGACTAATCGGTTAAACAAAGCGTCCAACCGAATTAGCCTCTTATGCCATCACCTGCTGGGCCGTTACCGAATAATGAGCCTCTTACGTAACTCCAATAAATTAACTGAATTCCTTTTTTTTGCCTCTTTCCAAAATTCCACGACATAGGTGGATCAAAACATTCTCTTTTTATCCAGTTTCCAAAATCACTATAACCTATCTCTTTTTAAAATCATTCTATCACAGCACACTATTCAAAACTTCTTTTCATTTAAATCACGCTTAAAGATAGGTACTTTCAGAAGTTACTTTTTCCCCAAAAACATTTTAAAAAAACATTTTCAAATATAGGGGATACGTAACTTAAAACGTTTATGTTCCATTACGAGATTAAAACACTAGCTATTCAAATATACTGAACCACAAAAGAATGGTCAGGGGTACTTGCCTTGCAGAGCTTTACGACTATCACTGACTGATTTTTGATAGACTCGAAAGTTCGGGCTTTATAACTTAGTTAGCAGACTATCCTGGATCCGACCTCAACGCTCAGGTCCTTCGCTTGGAACCTCGCTGCGCTTGTCGACTGATCACTATGTTATCCTAGCTAGATATCAATTCTTGAGTCCTTCGACTAGAACCTACAGAGCCGAAATACCCTACGTTAGACGTCTAGGTATGCTTGACATATCCTCAATAACATATCTACCCTTCGATACTAAATCCCGACTCGTACTTATATATATTATTACAATACACACATCAATTTAGGGTTCACGTTCTCGAAAATCGGTTCGGTGTTTGTTACCATAAAATACGTATACTAGTTATTTTACGAAATTAGGGTTATTGGTTTTGGAAAAATAATTTACCACTACATACAATCAGGTTCCGCATAACATATATGAATATACTTATTTATACTCACTCGACGTTTCGATAATTACAGGGTATTTCCCGCATTTTCGAATTTAATTTCAAAAATTCGGGCAGCACCTCCTCTGTTTATCGGCCTACCCGTCGAACAACTCGACGTCAAATCACAAACACAACCAATCAATCCAATCCAAACCAATCACATAATCCAACCAACCTCACAACCGGATATTTAACTACTACTTTTATTTTGAATGTTATAGAATAAAATTTATAAATTATTATTATTTAATAACCGCATGACTCAGAAATAACTCATCACCGCCCATCGTCGGCTCGCCGAGGCTCATCGCCGACGGCGGCAAAACCCGAAGCTACCCTAATTCGGGCTTCCATTCACGGGTTTCACCGATAAATTTCGGAATAACTAAAACAATAATTTGTTTAGTCACCAAAATTCACTCGAATTTCTTTCAGAAAAATAATCCGAGTAAACCAAAAGGAATAATCAAATATTTTCATCAGGAATCTTATGAATCAGCAATTTAAACAGCAAGAATAGTATTCGAATTAATCGAATATACTCAAGTCGAACCACATCAACACATATTCAAGTCAGCAAAAGATAACCACAACAAAAATACACAACATACTAGTATGACCACGCACAGGGAAAGGGTATAAACAACCACCAACCACCAGAATAACCAGGGACGGCGGCGGCATAATACCGAAAAATGACGAAGTGCAGAAATAATACCACTGGAAAGAAAAACAATCACCAGCTGAATTTCAAGAACACAACAACAACTTACCCAACTAAAATACACATACATACATACGTATATATGTATATATACGTACACAATCAGGACAAATAGAACCGAGCAACCCGACCAAACGGAAAAAAAGGCAGCGGCAACAAGGTCAAGAACAGAGGTGGCCGAAAATAAGGCGGCCGAAGCCCACCTGCAACCAGAAGAGAACGGGGAGGAGGGAGGGTGGAGCAAGAGAGATCACAGAGATTTTGAGAGAGAACAATTGAGAGATTGAGACCAGAGAGAGGCTGTGATTGTGTTTTTGATTTTATTTCTTTATTTTCTTCCAATCAGTAGTAGACACGCACCAAACGAAATGCTAAGGGTTAGACACGTGTCCCTCCTCTTGTTTAGGGCAGCCTATTTTTATCCTGCTTCTGAAATTTAACAAATAATTGCGCAAGGAAAAATAATCCAAAAATTACCGAGTAAAATTTTAAAATATTGCAAATATCCTGAAGTTACTAGAAACGTAAATTCCATAATTTTATAGCCATTTCTGAAACACAATTTATACCCGCATTTTATAATTAAACGAATCGACGCATGGGTGAAATTAATCCTGAAAATTTCCAAAATAATTTTAAAATTCTCGGAATATTTTAAACTTAAATAAATATGAATTGCATAATTTTTAAAGAATTCTGGAATTAAATACAGATTTTATAAATAAATACAATCAGAAAATCATACAGGGTTAAATAATTGATGAAATATTGATTTCTAAATTTTGTAAAATTCCAAAAATAATTATTATAATTATAAAACCATAAAAACAATTTTAGAGACATTCCAATTATCTATGCAAATAAATTTGCATTAAGTCCACTTATAAGTGAAAACAATTCAGTATACTTAATAATTATTTACACGAACCACCCTGTACACCATAAATCACACACATAGATAAAAATAAAACAACACATAGTTGGTAGAAGCTATACACATATATTATTCATTTAATAATTCCATAATTATGCATTTAAATAATACAGAAATACATGAGTCGTTATAAGTTCTCAAAGTTCTCTTGGGCTTATTTTCTAAAGTCTAAAGATGAGGCTAGTGAAATCATCATCAATCACATAAGGCATGTCAACAATCATCCTGATTTTAAAGTAAGAAGAATCAGGAGTGACAATGGAAATGAGTTCAAGAATTCTGTGATGATATCTTTTTGTGAAGAGAATGGTATAATGCATGAATTTTCTGCAGCAAGAACCCCACAACAAAATGGAGTGGTAGAAAGGAAAAATAGATCTCTTATTGAAGCTGCAAGGACAATACTTGAAGAATTAAAATTACCAACATATTTCTGGGCTGAAGCTGTGAACACTGCCTACTACACTCAGAATATTTCTTCGGTAAATCAAGCAAAATGCATGACACCATATCAATTGTTCAAGAACAAGAAACCAACTCTAAATTTTCTTCATGTCTTTGGCTGCAAATGTTATATCTTGAGAAATTAAACTGACCAATATGGGAAGTTTGATGCTAAAGCAGATGAAGGAATTTTTATTGGATATGCCGTGGGAAAAACATATAGAGTCTACAATCTTGGAACCAACATTATTATAGAATCAATACATGTTGTGTTTGATGATAAAAAGATTGAAGGACTGCAAGATGAAGATTCTCATGAAAGTCTTAAATTTGATAATATGGAGATGGTTAGTGATGATAGTGATGATGAAAGTGATCAGGAAACAATGGCAAAGGATAATGCAGAAAAATCTACTACTGATGAAGCACAAAATTCAACATCTGACAAATTGCAAAATGCTTCATCCGTCGGGAGACAATCTGCCTTATCCGTCGGGAGACAAGCAGCTTCATCCGTCGGGACACAAAGTGCACCATCCGTTGGGTCATCAAAAGAAGTTGAAAGTCAGAATAGATCACTTACAGAAAATTCTCCTTTCTCACATCAAAGATTCAAAAACTCAGGGGGACTTTCTAATAATCAAAACTCAGTCACACATCAAGACTATAATAAGGCCTCTTCATCTAGAGCTAATCTACCTCAACAATGAAAATGGACAAAAGATCACCCCTTTGAGCTCATCATTGGTGATGTGTCTTCTAGAGTTCAAACAAGGAGAGCAACTCAAGAAGAATGTCTATACAGCAGCTTCTTATCTAAGGAAGAACCAAAGAAGGTAGAAGAAGCTTTGTTGGATCCTGATTGGATTTTAGCTATGCAGGAGGAGCTAAACCAATTTGAGAGGAACAAGGTATGGAAGCTGGTACCCAAGCCTAAAGGAAAGAATGCAATTGACACCAAATGGGTATTCAAAAACAAGATGGATGAAAATGGCATAGTGGTCAGGAACAAAGTTAGATTAGTTGTTAGGGGCTATTGTCAACAAGAAGGAATAGATTTTGATGAAACTTTTCTTCCTGTTGCAATACTTGAAGCCATCAGAATTTTCTTAGCCTATGCAGCTCATGCCAATTTTAAGGTCTATCAAATGGATGTCAAAAGTGCATTTCTGAATGGAGATTTCGAGGAGGAAGTCTATGTTAGTCAGCCTTCTGCTTTTGATGATCCAAATTTACCAAATCATGTCTACAATCTTTTGAAAGCACTTTATGGACTGAAGCAAGCACCTAGAGCCTGGTATGACACTTTATCAAAGTTTCTTTTGGAAAATCACTTCACAAGAGGTACTGTTGATAAAACCTTATTCTTTAGAAATGTTAATGGCTCTAGTATACTTGTTCAAATTTATGTAGATGATATTATATTTGGTTCTACAAATGAAAAAGTTTGCAAAAAGTTTGCCAAATTGATGCAAAGTAACTATGAATTGAGCATGATGGGAGAACTAACTTACTTTCTTGGTTTGCAAGTTAAGCAAGTTAGTGATGGAATATTCATTAGTCAAACTAAATACATTCATGATCTTTTAAAGAAGTTTATTCTGATGGATTGCACATCTGTAAAAACTCCCATGGCCACTACAACTAAGCTTGAATTAAACACTACTGAAAAGTCTGTGGATATTTCAAGTTATAGGGGCATGGTTGGTTCAGTTCTGTACTTAACAACTACGAGGCCAGATATAATGTTTGCTACTTGTCTTTGTGCTAGATTTCAGGCTGTTCCTAGAGAATCTCATTTAGTAGCTATTAAAAGAATTTTCAGATATCTCAAGGGAACACCAAAACTTGGCATTTGCTACGCTAGAGATTCTGAGTTTCATCTAACTGGTTATTCAGATGCAGATTATGCAGGTTGTAGAATAGACAGAAAAACTACAACAGGAACCTGTCAATTTCTAGGGAATAAGTTTGTGTCCTGGTTCAGTAAAAAGCAAAATTCAGTTTCTACTTCTACAGCTGAAGCTGAATATATTGCTGCTGGTAGTTGCTGCACACAGATTTTGTGGATGAAAAACCAATTGTTGGACTATGGTCTACAAGTGGATAGGATTCCTATTTTCTGTGATAACACAAGTGCAATTGCCATCACTGAAAATCCAGTACAACATTCAAGAATAAAGCATATAGACATCAAGTACCACTTCATAAGGGAACATGTGATGAATGGTACTGTAGAACTGCATTTTATTTCAAGTGAAAAGCAGCTTGCAGATATATTTACCAAGCCACTTGATGAATCCACCTTTTCAAGGTTGGTAAGTGAGTTAGGTATGCTTAATTTTTCTTGAAATCATTTCAGATATTTTTGCAAATTGCAATGTAGCCATAAATTTAATTGATTTTTCTATTTTGGATGAAATTTTGGCTAAGTCAAAATTTACATCCTGACGGATGATCATTATCCATCGAGTTTGATCATCCGTCAGAATACAATTTGTCAATAAAAATCAATTATTTTTCTGGAATATTTTAAAACCCGACGGATAATTGTTTTATCTTCATCCGTCGAGTTGTCTCAATCCTAGCCGTTAATTCTCTGAACATTATCCATCGAGTATAATTACAGTTTGTAAGTATGACACGGCGGATAAGTGACGGATTTTTTTACAGTTTATTCATTTTAAACGGCTATTTTGGGAAATTTTTATTGGTCCTTTATTTCACTTTATTATTTTTGTCAGTTTATCTCTGAGATAGTATAAAAGCTAAATTCATTTTCAATCTTTTCTTTTATCATTCTCAAGATTCAATTGCTCTAACTTCTTTCTTCTCAAAAGCAAATTCTCTCTCTGCAAACTTTCAAATCTTTAGCAATGGCACCTATAGTGAAAAACATGTCTCAAACCGGCTATATCTATGAGAAAAGCAACTTCTCAGCTTTAGTGAATAAGGAGATTCAACAGTCTGGTGACTATCACAAAATGATGGATTTTGTGAAGAACTGCAAACTCAACTATGCCATGCTAGAATCACACACTATTTACTGTGAGGTTGTAGAGGAGATATGGACAACTGCAGTGTACAACTCAACAGACAAGACCATCACTTTCATTCTAAAAGGTAAACAGTTTTGCATAAATAGTGATATTATCAAATCATGCTTTAGGATCCCTGATAATACTGTAACTGCTTCACACACAGACACTGACATTGTTAACATGCTTAACTCTATGGGCTATGCACTCACTACCTCTAAGTTAAGTGAAATTAGAAGGTTGGGTCTTAGGAAAGAATGAAGTTATCTGTGTGATGTGGTAACTAAAGTGTTTTTTAGTAAGATTAGCAATTTTGACTCTATCAATATATCCATACTCAACATGTTGTACATGCTAGTTACTGATAAGTACTTTAATTTCAGTGACTTGACTTTGTTTGAGTTATGCTTTAAATTAGGAGAACTTAATAAGAGAGGTAAAAGTGTCTACTATGCTAGATTCTTTATGATGCTTGCTAACCATCTTATTGAGAATATTGTGATTGAGAACCCAACCAATAAGCTAAATTGTTGGGTTCAAGAAAGAAGAATAATTGCAGATCTTAATAGAAAAAATCATCACAAGGAGGTACCCTTATACTATTTTCAAGGAATGGAGGGACCTCAGGTAAGTGAGGTAATTTCTTCTATCTCCACTCTTCCAACCTCACAAATTTCTTTGCTTTCTAATGTAGTTATGGCAACTATTTCAATGACCCAACAGTTGCCTACCCAAGCTACCAAACCAACATTAAAAGTTCCTAAATCCAAAGCTAAGAAAGCCCCCTTTAATTTCTTTCAAAAGAAATCAGTTGTAAAATCCACCAAACCTAAAGAAGGGAGTGTGAAGGTGGGAAAAAAAGGTGGGGGCAGGGTGAAAATCAAAGAAGCCCTAAGAATAAGGATGGAGACGTGAGAGTTTCCCAGCCTAGCCACACTGCAGTTTCTAAACAAACAGCGGTGCTTAATAAGGATATCAGCTCATTACTGGTTTCATCCTCCTAAAAGGATATTACCATTGAAAAAAGCTCTCAGCCAAGAGCACAGGCCAAGAGGGTAAGGGACACAAGCTCACCCCAAACTTATACCAGAAAGAAAAGATCAAAAACCCTTGGGGATGCACAGGGTTCACACACTGTGCAAACTGGTGCAAAAGACCCAGTCACTGCACCTTCTCAAAGTCAGGTTGATGTGGCTCCAATAAATGTGGAGTCACAGCCAAAATCTCTCATAATTGAAGCACCTGATACACCAAATTCTCCCACACACTCACTGGATGTTGACATGATCAATACATCACTTCCAAATTCTCCATCTTTAACTATCTTGCAGAAGCTAAAAATCCAAGTAAGTGAGCATCATCTTTTAGATGATTTGTTGGCTCATTTACCATTCCTTTCTGAGACTATTGAGACATCTGTGCCAAAATTTTCATCAATATGCACAGAGTCTACAATAGTCTCCACTCCAAACTCTTTTATTTCTACTATCCCGATGGATATTCATCTTCCATCGAGTAGTGATTGTATACTGATGGATAAGCCTAACAACAGCCATCCATCGGATAACCATACTACTAACCCGATGGATATTCATCATCCATCGGGTGTCTATGCACAACTTCAAATTTTTTTAATCCTTACAAGTACGGAAGACTTAGTAGTAGTGCAATCACTCTTAGGACCGAGGGAAGGGAGTGATTTGAGTGAGAGTCTGGGTTGCTCCCAGGAAAAAAGAGAGGAAAAGAGTGAACCAATGCAGTCTATTTCTTCAGGACTGGCAAAAGTGAGTGAGAGGAGTCCCACCTTAGATGGTGAAGGTGAGGGTGTGAGGGTGGGAAGCCAAGGGGAGCCCTTGATGCAAAAATAGAGAGATCATGAGAGAAAAGCTGGTACAGGAGTGATAAGGATGGAAATCATTGCGAGTCAATGAGTGTCAATGAAGCAGAAAGGAAAAGACTATTTCAGCAAGACTATCCAGCTGCTATAGACTCTATTTCCCTAGATGCTGAGACATTTACTCATCCTGCTACAACTTACCAAACTCTAGCTGTACAGGGAAATGAGGAGGCTGAAAGGATGCTTCAATTGGTGCACACTACACAATCTCTACAAAGATCAAAAGATGCAATCATTGTTATGCCTTCCATCACTGGCAGTGATTTTGAATTGGCTGAAGATTTATTTGGGGATGCTGGTGGGGATGATGAGGAAGACAGCATGAGCATAGGGGGAGATATAGACACTCCAGCCTGGATGCTAACAAAAGAATGTCCCTACTCACATCTCCAATCAACACTATTCAAGCTGATCCATGACACCCAAGCATCAATTTAATCCTCTAATAATGCCAGCACAAAGAAGCTACGTACAGCTCACCTTGAAGCACTTCAACTACACAAAATCCAAGCTCTCCAACACAGTCAGAGTGTAGATGAAATCAAACAAGAAATTTTTTGTAATAACCCTAATTTTTGGAATTTTTGGAATTTTTGAAACACGGATGAATAGTAACTTTTGCTGATGATGCTGATTAAGGAAAATTATCAGACCACGCTATATAGGAGTACTGTTATAGAAATTCTAAGATCGTATTAGTATTCCATAAAGTAAATGAGTGTATGTAAGGGTTGTTAGAATTCGAATCCGGACACTTTGATTTTTCCCAGAAAATCCACCAGATACCGAAAGAATTGAGTATAAGGTAACATGATTAAAAAGGATTTAAATTCAAGGATTATAAGAGAGGATCATAAAAGGAATATAAAATATTGAGAAAGGTTTAGGGGAACCCAAGTAATAAGATCCCAGGTATGATCCCTAAAACGATAAACGAGAACAAAAGTTAAGCGAAGCGTATAACAGATAAACGGTCATTAGCAAAGTAATTAGGGGTTAATCAAAGAGGTTAGTGGATGATGATGTCATCACACCACAAGGAGAAGACATGTGGCAAATGGATGACATAATTAGGGTGATGTAAGCATGACTAGCAAGATATTTGTTTAGATTGATTTGTGGCCAAGTATTCTGACCTTAGTTAAAACAAGGTTAAAGATAACTAAGCTAGCAAACACCACACAAAATCAAGGAAGCTTTTTCACTCCCATTTCATCTCTTTTGCTTCGGCTTTTCATGGAAAATGCAAGGATGAGGTTTTCAAAACCCTAGCTTCACTCCATCATAAATCAAGAGGTTAGTCTATAGCTCCTATATTTCATAACTAAGAAGAGCAAGTAGTTTGAGTGCTTGAATCCAAGGTTTGCTAGCTCAAATAAATCATTTTAGCTTAGGGTGAATAGTAACTTTCAAGAACAAACTTTTGATTCTTGATTTTATTTATAAGGTCAAGGTAGCTTAAGCATAGATCAAGGCTTCCATGGGCATTCCAAGGATCTTTCATTGATTAAAAGCTTCAAGAAGGTATAAAAACTCCAAATCCTAAGCTTTACTTGAATGTTTAGGAGTGGTTGTGATTAATATAGTTCATGAGAAGCATGATGCTTGGTGTTTAAAGTTTGGATTGGATTTGTAGTGATTTGGATGATGGAATCTTGTTTATAGTTATTGAAACTTAAGTATAGTTAGTAGTTCATGTTTGTGGTTGAATGAATTGGAAAATCTTGAGGTTTGGGACTGATGTATTAAGGTTTGGGTGAAATTTGGTTGTATTGATGGTTGTGAGTTGAATTGTGGTTGTTTGGAGTGGTTTAAAACTTGGTAATCGCGTAAACATAGCCGTCATAATGCCTATTTTCATACAACTGCTTATTCTTAGTTTTCGAGACAAAGAGCTAACTGTTAAATCTGTAACTTTGCCATTTTTAGCTAGATTGTGTCGTAAGCTTCGTTTTGATATGAGGTTCGCTTGAATCCGATGTACGGTTTAGGAGAAACGACCGTTTTAAGTTACGGTATTTCGCGAACGAATCTTTACCCCTCACTTAACTTTGAAACCTTGTTTAAGGCCCCTAAAAAACTAATTGGATTACGAAACAATTATGACAGGTGGATTAGGAAGTTGGTAAAGTACTCCGTAAGAGTCGCCTTAAAATTCGTAATGATTAATTTATTAAAATTGGTGGAGCCGAGGGTGTGCGAACGATTAATGCAAATCGTTAAGCGTATAAGCGAACGTTAGGGTCTAAGTGGATAAAGTCTAGTTTCTTAAGCGACCGTGGTTTAATTCCGACTTATGTTGTTGTTCATAGGTTATCGGACCCACTCTAAGCTTAAGTCTACCCCGGAACTCTCAGGAAAGTTTTCTACCCGTATAACTATTATTGTGATGTATATTTGTATATGCATTATCTTGTGATAAGTGCATGATTGTTATTAGCAAGTCTTGCGATATATTGGAGCATGTGATATGATATTTATATGCATGCCTGTTTCGTAATCTTGATATCTAATTATTGATTCAATGCTTATAAACTGCATAATACCTATGCTAGAGATAAGCAGTAGTTGCGTATACCCTTAGTATAGGGGACCCGAAGGTGAACATTTTTCTAAACCGGGAGTCGATGTTCCCGAGTATAGTATATGTATATATATATATATATAGTTTTCAAAACTATTAATCGAATAAGTTTTGTTCGATAACTTTATTTTATTTAATGAATGTTATTTTGAATATTCATTCAAGGACTTATGACTCCGCTTATTTTATTTAATGAATATTATTTTGAATATTCATTCAAGGACTTATGACTCCGCTTATTTTATTTAAAGAATATTATTTTGAATATTCATTCAAGGACTTATGACTCCGCTTATTTTATTTAATGAATATTATTTTGATTATTCATTCAAGGACTTATGACTCCGCTTATTTTATTTAATGAATATTATTTTGAATATTCATTCAAGGACTTATGACTCCGCTTATTTTATTTAATGAATATTATTTTGAATATTCATTCAAGGACTTATGACTCCACTTATTTTATTAAATAATATTCTTTATTTTATTAAAGAATAATGTTTCGATAATCAAACTTATTTTTTATTATTTAAATAAAGATCGTACTTTCGTATAAGTATATGTTTGGTTATTTATTATTCATTTCAAATATAAGTTTTAAAACTTCTACTTCAATTATTTTTATAAGGACTATCCTTATGGGAATATTATTTAAATAATAATATTCAGATATTTTCTAATATATTAGGACTGATTTATTTTATTAAATGAGCATTACTCTAAACATTCTTTAAAATGTTTTCGAGTCTTCAAAATGATTTTAAAGTTAGAGCGGATCCCAAAACTCGTTTTCAAATTTAAGATCTTCCTTTCGAAGGGGATTTAAATACTTGCTTAAAAATCTGAGGGATCTGGCTCTGTGGTGTATTTTAAATACTTGCTTAAGATCTTCCTTTCGAAGGTGTATATATATATATTCCGCTTGTGCAGTTTTAGTTTGTAGTTGTTGTTAATAATGCCCCAAATCTATACCCCGGATTTGGAGGGTGTTATAGTTGGCATCAGAGCTTAGGATTGACCCTTGAAAACAAGAACGTTAGGATTAAGATAAGATAGGAAAATTAGATAGGATAGAAGTATGAGTGTTAGGATTGTCTGTTTATGTGATTAGAGGTTATGATTTTAGGAATGTGGTTTGATTTGTTTTTGTATTATTATTGTTATGTATATTAGATGGCTTCTTCGTCGGAGCAGACTGAGTCAGACCCAGTAGCAGCACCAGTTCTAGCCCCAGTATCAATACAGATGTTTCCTCCATTGCCACCACCTCCACCATTACCACCTGGACCAGTGCCAGAGATACCACCTCCACCAGAGGTACCAGACTTTGTTGATTATTTTCCTTATTTTGAGCCGGAGATGCCTGACTTTCTACCTTTGGAGTTACCGATGTTTGATGTTCCTGATATGATTGATCTTCCACAGTGGGATGACCTAGAGCCGCAGATTCCAGTACTGCAGCCTGAGATTCCAGATATTCCACAGATGGAGCCAGAGGCAGAGCCACCAGTGTATGCACCTATTGAACAACCTGTCTTATTCCCTGCCCCATTAGCTATTTATGCTCCTGTTCCTGGAGTATATCAGTTTCCACAGCCAGAGTTCATGGATGAGATAGTGGTAGATGGGCCGTTACCTTCTCGAGGGTCTAGCACGGATCATCGTGAGCATCATACAGTGACTTACCAGCATTTTCAGGCGGAGAGAGATGAGAGGATTCGATGGCAGAACCAGTGCAGAGAGATCCTTGGATTGTTTGAGACACAGGCAGGTTACGTCAGATTCACCGAGTTAGTTCTCAGCAGCTTATGGATCTGAGACAGCAGGATATTAGTTCAGAGACAGCATATCGTAGAGCATTGGGACTTACCGAGGCAGTGCTAGAGGCGTTGCAGGAGGAGTTGAGTCACGTGCCACCAAGATTCTGAGACTAGCAGATAGATGAGTGTTGTATCATGTATATTTTTGTAGATAGAGGCAGCATAGTATTGTATGACTAGTTTGTATGAGTGTAGCTACTAACTTTGACTGATAGTAGTAGCAGTACGACTGATATATCATAGGCTTTTGTATCAAGTACTGACACCTACAGCTGGTGTTCTACCTATATATATATATGAGATGGTCTTTTGCACGTTTTCTTTATTTTATTTCCAGTCATTTAAGCATTTACATTTATTTACATTATTTTACCGTTGCATATTTACAAATGTTGTTTTATTTACGATCATGTTGTACCCTTTATATTTTCAAAAAGATTTTAAAGTATTTTAAAAAGGGGATTTATTTATACATCATATTGTTTTATTTATTTGAATATTTACTGTTTATTTTCCCATATCAACTGTTTTAACACTGTTTTAATATTATAAAGATTATTTCCATTCCATAACACCTGTTTAATATACTGTTATTAAAGAGAAGCCATTGTTTTATTATCAGAAAGATGACACCTAAAAGAAAAGCACAACCCAACTCATCAAATAGAAATACCGAGGGCCAAAACAATAATAACTAGATGGATAAGATGTTTAATCTTATGCAACGGCAGATATTGATGATGCAACAACAAATACAGCAGCAACAGCAGCAGTTCCAACAACAGATGTTACAACAAGCCGCTCATCCAGGACATCAAGTACCACAAGCAGCACCTACGATCATTTTCAAGCAATTTCAGTCGGTAAAGCCTCCGGAATTTACGGGTTCCACAGATCCTACAAAGGCGAGAGCTTGGTTGAAAGAGATAGAAAAGGCTTTTTCGTTGGTTAAAGTTGAGGAAGAATAGAAGACGGATTTTTCTAGCTACTTTCTAAAAGGCGAAGCCAATTACTGGTGGGAATCGAAGAAAGCTTTGGAAGGAGAAGGTGTGGTGACCTGGGATAGATTCACTGATCTTTTCTTGGAGAAATATTTTCCTCACTTTATGAAGAACCAGATGGAGATCAAGTTCCTGGAGCTGAAACAAGACAACTTATCAGTTGCGGATTACGAGACCAAGTTCACTGAATTGGCTAGATTTGTTCCTGAGCAAGTGGATACTGAGGAGAAGCGGGCCAAGAGATTCCAGCAGAGACTGAAACCATAGATTCGTAGCAGAGTAGCTGTGTTTGAACTGACGACTTATACGGCTGTTGTTCAGAAGGCCATGATTATTGAAGGTGAAAGTGAAGCAGCTCAGAAAGAGAAAGGACCAGGAAATTTTCAGAATCGTTTCAACAAAAGGCCAGGATTTCAAGCTCGGGGAAAAGCAAACTTCAGGAGACCGGAACAAACCAACCAGAGGATGGGTAATCGACTTCCTGCCCCAACTCAGCAAAGACTTATTCGACCGCCTATACCTGATTGTAGAACATGTGGTAAAAAGCATACGGGAATTTGCAACAAGCCAAATGTCACGTGTTTCAAGTGCAAGCAAAGGGGAAACTACTCTGGAGAATATCCGATGGGAAGAGCAGAAGTCACTTATTTCCAGTGTGAAAGAAAAGGACATACTGCCAAAGACTGCAGAGGAGTTGCAATGGCCGCTAGTATTCCAAGAGTTTTAGCATTACCTCCACCTCCACTACCACTACAAAATCTGCCCAGGGCAAGGACTTTCAACATGTCAATGAAGGAAGCAGTACAGAGTCTGAATGTGGTTGCAGGTACACTTCCTGTAAATTCCGTAAATGCTCTAGTATTGATTGATTCAGGAGCTACTAGATCTTTTATTTCTAAATATTTTATCTCTAAGATAGACTGTGAGGTTCAGTGGTTAGATGAAGTGTTAGTCATAAAATTAGCAAATGATGATCAGGTTACAGTAGATCGAGTATGCCCAAGTTGTGATATTTAGATAGGGAGATGTCATTTCTCAGTTGACTTGATACCTTTCAGGCTAAGAGAGTTTGATGTTATTTTAGGAATGGATTGGCTAGCTAGTAATAATGCTCCAATCGATTGTGCAAATAAGAAAGTGAAATTGCAACCTGAAGAAAATAAAACGGTAACATTTAAAGGTGAGAAGCAAAAGCAGAAATACCTAACAATGATGCAGACGAGAAGATTGCTACGCCAAGGATGTCAAGCTTACTTAGCCTATATATTGGATACCGACAAGGGTAATCCGAAGATTGAAGATATTCCTGTAGTTTGTGAGTTTCTTGAAGTTTTTCCACATGAACTTCCAGGACTTCCACCGGATCGAGAAATCGAGTTTACTATTGACTTGACGCCAGGGACTTAACCAATTTCAAAAGCTCCATATCGAATGGCACCTGTTGAAATGAAGGAATTAGCAAAACAGTTGCAAGAACTTCTCGACAAAGGAATCATAAGGCCAAGTACATCCCCATGGGGCGCACCAGTATTGTTCGTGAAAAAGAAGGATGGTAGTATGCGACTGTGTATTGATTATCGTGAGCTGAACAAGTTAACTATCAAGAATAAATATCCTTTACCTCGCATCGATGACTTATTTGATCAACTAAAAGGAGCAACATGGTTTTCGAAAATCGACTTACGATCAGGCTATCATCAGTTAAAGATCAAGGCGGAAGATATTCCAAAGACGGTGTTCAGAACGAGATACGGACACTATGAATTTCTTGTGATGGCTTTTGGATTGACAAATGCACATGCAGTGTTTATGGACTTGATGAATCGAGTATTCAAGAAGTATCTGGATAAGTTTATCATTATATTTATTGATGACATCTTGATTTATTCAAAGACGGAAGAAGAACATGCAGCGCACTTAAGAATGACACTAGAGATATTACGAAAGGAGCAGCTTTATGCAAAATTTTCAAAATGTGAATTTTAGTTGAAAGAAGTGTAGTTTCCAGGGCATATCATCAGTAGAGGAGGCATCCAAGTCGATCCATCAAAGATTGAAGCTGTGTTAAATTGGGAAAGACCAAAGACGCCGACAGAAGTCAGAAGTTTCTTGGGATTAGCCGGTTATTACAGAAGATTTGTTAAAGATTTTGCAAAGATAGCCACACCATTGACGAAGTTGACGCGAAAGAATGAGAAGTTCGAATGGAATGAGAAATGTGAAGCAAGTTTCCAAGAACTGAAAAATCAACTCGTAACTGCACCTGTGCTTGTGTTACCTGATGATCAAGGAAATTTCGTCATTTACAGCGACGCTTCGTATCGCGGGCTAGGATGTGTTTTGATGCAATATGGAAATGTGATCACGTATGCTTGTAGACAGCTAAAGCCGCATGAACAGAAATATCCGACGCACGATCTTGAACTAGCAGCAATTATGTTCGCACTGAAGCTTTGGAGATATTATTTGTACGGTGAAAGATGTGAGATTTACATGGACCATAAAAGCTTGAAGTATATTTTTACCCAGAAGGAACTTAACATGCAACAACGACGTTGGCTGGAGTTAATTAAGGATTACGACGTATCAATCAATTATCATCCAGGCAAGGCCAATGTAGTAGCAGATGCGTTAAGTCAAAAGGAACGATTGAACTTGTTAACGTCTTCAGAGGACTTAATCAAGGAATTCGATAGATTGGAAATTGAAGTTCGTGTACCAGAAAGTTCTACCAAAATGATTTACGCTATGACTTTTCAGCCAGAACTATTGGAGAAAATAAGAAGGCGTCAGGAAGAAGGAATGGACCAAGATATTGATGATTTAACAGGAGAAGAGATTACCAGTCAGAAGGATGCTAAAGGAATTTTTCGTGTTGCTTCAAGGATTTGGATACCTAACGTACCGGAACTGAAAGCGGAAATTTTGCAAGATGCTCATAGTTGAAGATATTCAATTCATCCCGGAAGCACAAAAATGTACAGAGACCTGAAGGAAAATTTTTGGTGGCTGAATATGAAGAAAGAAATAGCGGAATGGGTCAGCAAATGTTATACGTGCCAAAGAGTGAAAGCTAAACATCAACGCCCGAGCGGACTACTATAGCCACTAGACATTCCCGAATGGAAATGGGAGCACTTATCTATGGATTTCATAGTGGGACTTCCAAGGATGAAAGCAAATCACGATGTAATTTGGGTTATTGTTTATCGATTAACGAAATCAGCACATTTTCTTTCGATTAACGAAAGATTTTCACTGGACAAGATAGTGCACTTATATCTCAAGGAAATTGTGATGCGTCATGGAGTACCAGTATCGATTGTATCGGATCGAGATCCTCGTTTCAATTCCAGATTTTGGAGACAATTCCAAGAATGTATAGGAACAAAGTTGAACATGAGTACAACCTATCATTTACAAACAGACGGTCAAAGTGAAAGGACAATTCAAACAATCGAAGATATTCTACGTGTATGCGCAATAGATTTTGAAGGCAATTGGGACGAACATTTACCGCTAGTGGAATTTTCTTACAATAACAGTTATCAAGCAAGTATTGGGATGCCACCTTATGAAGCTCTATATGGAAGAAAATGCAGATCACCTACCTGTTGGGATGAAGTAGGAGAACGTAAAATTCTAGGTCCAGAACTGATTCAGCAGACCAAGGAAAAAGTAGAACTGATTCGTAAGCGACTTGAAGCGGCACAGAATTGACAGCGTAAATATGCAGATCTATCTAGAAAGGATATGGACTACCAGGAAGGAGAGCATGTATTGCTAAAGGTATCACCATGGAAGGGATTAACTAGATTTGGCAATAAAGGCAAATTGAAACCTCGCTACGTCGGACCATTTGAAATTTTGAAGAAAATTGGAAAGGTTGCGTACAAATTAGCTTTACCACCCTATATGCAGCACATTCACAACGTATTTCATGTATCTATTCTTAAGAGATACAACCCTGATACAAGACATGTAATAGAGTATGAACCAGTAGAACTTTAGGCAGATTTGTCGTATGTAAAACAGCCGATAAGAATTCTAGATCGACAAGAGAGGCTATTAAGAAATAAGTCTGTGTCATTAGTGAAAGTCTTGTGGAGAAACCCAGTGGTTGAAGAATCAACCTGGGAGCTCGAGAGTGAAATGTTAGAAAAGTATCCTCAGTTATTTGCATAGTATGATTCAGAGGACAGAATCCTGTTAAGGGGGGAGAATGTAACGACCGAGAAATTACGCTTGTATTATATCATAATAAAGATAACTTATGTGTATTATTATGTGATTAAATGTGTTGAGTTATTAAACCCTAACTGCTATGTGTTACGTGTTGTTTGTTTTGATCCAAACGTGTTTTGGATATTTATTGAGTATTTTATCGTAAGTTATATATTTTATATCAAAACCCGTACAGCTCAAAACCATATTTTAAAAGCCCGTATTTCAAACAAAATTATTGGCCCTATTTTGTTAAAAATGCCCTATACCATATCGTTATTCTGAACCCCTAGACGTTTTACAAATTGACCTTTTTCGCGAAAAATGACTTTTCCGGACCCCTTCGGGTACTAAAAACCCCACAAAAATCACATTTTTATTTTTCTATGTTCATGAAATTATCATATATCTTTTTTCTTTGTATTTTTGTAATATTCACAATTTTTGGGAATTTTTGACATTAATTTTGTATTTACTGGATATTTAAAAATTCAATATTAATACCCAAAAATTATAAAAATTGGGGCCAAATATTTTTATTAGGAGTGTAATTAGACCCTTAATTTTATTTAGGGGTATTATTTGCATAAATATAAATATCAGATTTGTCATTAATTTTTCAGTTAATGAATATTAAAAATCAGAAAAAAATAAAAAGAAAAGGGGATTAGGGTTTGAGTGAAGAACAGGGCAGCAGAATCAAAGCTAAGTTTGATCGTGATTCCGGAGTCCAAATCGAACGTGTGAGTACTCATTTTGAAGCTTATGATCTGTAGTTTCTGATTATGCAATTGTTTTTAGTATCTGATTAATCGAATTTAATTTCGTAATTTTCAGATTATTTCTTGAATTCGGGTTTTGTGATTGAGTAGTTGTTTAATGATTGTGTTAGTATAGGCTTGTAGATCGTCGTTTTGCGAGTCGAACGGCACCGATTTCGTCGAATATGGTGTTGGTTTTAGCATCGCCGGAAAAACGACGCCGCCGCCGCTGTTCTTCGCGGTTCCGGCGTCGTGTTCGATGAGAACGAAGAAGGAACCCAGGGAACGTCGTTGTGTTGCTGTTGAACAAAAGCGTGGAACAAACGGGAGTTAAATCACGCGTTTTGATCGATTTTTGGACTCACCGGAAAAGACGCCGGCGCCGGATTCTGGGTTTGGCCGCCGGTGTTCTTGAGCGACCCGGGTTCGACCTGGTTTGCAACCCGGAAACGACCCGGGTTTGATCCTAAAAACCCAAACCTGAACTATGTTTTGTGTTTCTGTATTTTTATATATTTATTTTATTTTATAAAAATTAAAAATTACTTTTAATAATTCTAATAATTAATTAAAAATTAGTTTTAAATTCTGAAAAATAGTATTAATAATTTCTGATTTATTTTGTTAAATTATAAATTCGAATTTAATTATTTAATTAATTATCTAATTATTTATTAGTTATGTAATTAATTAATAATTAGGTAATTAATTAATAATTAGGTAATTAATTAATAAATAAGGGTTAAAAATAATTAAATAATATGATTAATAATCTAATAATTAGTTAATATTACGAGTAACTCGTATTCATACGAGTAGTGATTCGATAATTAGAGTTATCATTCGAGCGATAGTTATTCGAAGAATGTTGTAATAATTATTTATATCGTATAATTAAATACCAATAATTAATTGATTAACGAATCGTATAAGTACAATAATAATAATGTAATGGTTCGATAATTATGTGAGGATTGCGAGTAACTCGTATTTATACGAGTAGTTAATCGTTGAGTAGATTATAATTCGAGCAGTTAGTAGTTATTCGATAAATAGCGTATCCGTTAATAGTATCGAGTGATTTTTTATAAATAATTGTCGAGTAAGTATTATTAATTTATAAATAAGTGTAATAAATAGTAATAAATCCTAATAATTAGGGATTAATTATTTTAAAATACAATAATTATTAATTAATTATTTAAAAGTGTAATTAAGGATTATTTAATTATAATTAATTAGTTATAATTAATTATTAATTAATTAAATCTTGTTTAATTCATAATAATTAAACCGTTAGTCCGAATTGAGCAAAACGAAGACCCCTAAACTCAGAAAAATGAAACGAATCCAATAAAAATAATTGTAAGTTATAATTTATTCCAGAAGAGAGTGGTTTTGTGATAATTAACTATTCATAGGCTCTATTAGGGGTAGAATCGAGTCGAATAAATCCCGAAAAATTATAATAAAATCAGATAGGGTTAATTATTATAAATATGAGTCTAAAATCGATTCTAAAAATAATTATAAGTCTAAAAATTAATTATGTGCTTTATATGCTATGTGCTTTACGTGATTATGTGAACCTTACGTGCTATATCATTATATGTGTATATATGCGAGTCAGATAGAAACACATGGGTAGACTGATAAGGTTACGTGATATCAATTCGAGATACACGTATATAGTAAGTTATCTAAACGACTATCTTTCTATGATTGGTTCAGTGTTAGCAAGGCAAAGCAAGCTAGGGACAGAAGGCGGTGAGTTGAACCAGGTTAAGTACGCGCAAGACAAGTTTTTCCCCTATTCTAAATTCAGAATAGTGAATTATAATTCTTTTCTCATATCAGTTACCTTTGATAATTATTGTTCATATACACTGTTACCCAATTATTAATTCTTGCTTCTATTTCATTTCGATTCTTGATTTCTCCCAATTTATTGAATCCCCTATTCATATTCCAATACTTTTACCCTTGTTACATATACTCTGGTATATCCTGGTGTCGGGATATATCAAAAGCATTCCGATTGTTCTGGATGCTATACCTTGGACTTGATGGTTACTATACGGGCTGGGTTTTACCCAGACCGTTATTTAATAGGCCATAGTTGCCTGAGTACTCTTTATGTTGGTTAGGTCTATGCAGTTGGGTATAGATCCGCGCTGTATCTTGACTGATCAGCAGGTTATAGTGTATATGTTGGTTCTTCTTCCAGTCTTGTTCATTTGGCACTCGCCAGTGTTGGCAAATTATTATCCTATACAGATTCAGATGGTTGTTTAAACCAGCAGCTTATTGGTTCACTTATTTCTCTCTCTTTATACTGTATATATTGTTGCAGGCTTGTTGAGCAATTTTGGCTCATCCCTTTTTATTGTTATTCCTATTGTTTTATAGTTAAGGTAGATAATGAAACCTATCAGGACCCGCGTAGTCAAGCAGCGGGACCCTCTTATACCAAGAGTGTTCCTTCCTATTCCCGAAGAGAGCTTTGAATTACCAGATCATGTGTAACAGGATAAGTAGTAATGTTGGGTTGAATAAAAGTTTTGTGTAGTTTGAATAAAAGTGGTGTGATGAGGATGTAGATAGAATAAATTTTTGTAACAAAGAGAGTTTTTAAGAGAGATTATTTTATTTGGGTTTGTAATAGAGTATAGTATGTGGTTCTTGTTTTTAACTCAAACCTTAAAAGATCCTGAATAGTAATAGTTCGAGGTAATTATTATTTTTATATTCCGCTTGTGCAGGTTTAGTTTGTAGTTGTTGTTAATAATGCCTCAAATCTATACCCCGGATTTGGAGGGTGTTATAGTTGGCATCAGAGCTTAGGATTGACCCTTGAAAACAAGAACGTTAGGATTAAGATAAGATAGGAAAATTAAATAGGATAGAAGTAAGAGTGTTAGGATTGTCTGTTTATGTGATTAGAGGTTATGATTTTAGGAATATGGTTTGATTTGTTTTTGTATTATTATTGTTATGTATATTAGATGGCTTCTTCGTCGGAGCAGACTGAGTCAGACCCAGTAGCAGCACCAGTTCTAGCCCCAGTATCAATACAGATGTTTCCTCCATTGCCACCACCTCCACCATTACCATCTGGACCAGTGCCAGAGATACCACCTCTACTAGAGGTACCAGACTTTGTTGATTATTTTCCTTATTTTGAGCCGGAGATGCCTGACTTTCTACCTTTAGAGTTACCGATATTTGATGTTCCTGATATGATTGATCTTCCACAGTGGGATGACCTAGAGCCGCAGATTCCAGTACCGCAGCCTGAGATTCCAGATATTCCACAGATGGAGCCAGAGGCAGAGCCACCAGTGTATGCACCTATGGAACAGCCTGTCTTATTCCCTGCCCCATTAGCTATTTATGCTCCTGTTCCTGGAGTATATCAGTTTCCACAGCCAGAGTTCATGGATGAGATAGTGGTAGATGGGCCGTTACCTTCTCGAGGGTCTAGCACGGATCTTCGTGAGCATCATACAGTGACTTACCAGCGTTTTCAGGCGGAGAGAGAGGAGATGATTCGATGGCAGAACCAGTGCAGAGAGATCCGTGGATTATTTGAGACGCAGGCAGATGGTCCCGTCCGAGCATTACGATCATATTACATACTGAGGGAGAGGTTACATCAGATTCACCGAGTTAGTTCTCAGCAGCTTATAGATCTGAGACAGCAGGATATTAGTGCAGAGACAGCATATCGTAGAGCATTGGGACTTATCGAGGCAGTGCTAGAGGCGTTGCAGGAGGAGTTGAGTCACGTGCCACCAGGATTCTGAGACTAGCAGATAGAGGAGTGTTGTATCATGTATATTTTTGTAGATAGAGGCAGCATAATATTGTATGACTAGTTTGTATAAGTGTAGCTACTAACTTTGACTGATAGTAGTAGCAATACGACTGATATATCATAGGCTTTTATATCAAGCACTGACACCTACAGCTGGTGTTCTACCTATATATATGAGATGGTCTTTTCCACGTTTTCTTTATTTTATTTCCAGTCATTTAAGCATTTACATTTATTTACATTATTTTACCGTTGCATATTTACAAATATTGTTTTATTTACGATCATGTTGTACCCTTTATGTTTTCGAAAAGATTTTAAAGTATTTTAAAAAGGGGATTTATTTATACATCATATTGTTTTATTTATTTGAATATTTAATAAATTGTTTATTTTCCCATATCAACTGTTTTAACACTATTTTAATAATATAAAGATTATTTCCATTCCATAACACCTGTTTAATATACTGTTATTAAAGAGAACATATTGTTTTATTACCAGAAAGATGGCACCTAAAAGAAAAGCACAACCCGACTCATCAAATGGAAATACCGAGGGCCAAAACAATAATAACCAGATGGATCAAATGTTTAATCTTATGCAACAGCAGATGTTGATGATGCAACAACAAATGCAGCAGAAACAGCAGCAGAAACAACAACAGATGTTACAACAAGCCGCTCATCCAGGACATCAAGTACCACTAGCAGCACCTACGGTCACTTTCAAGCAATTTCAGTCGGTAAAGCCTCCGGAATTTACGGGTTCCACAGATCCTACAAAGGCGAGAGCTTGGTTGAAAGAAATAGAAAAGGCTTTTTCGTTGGTGAAATTTGAGGAAGAAAAGAAGACGGATTTTGCTAGCTACTTTCTAAAAGGCGAAGCCATGATTATATGGCTGTTGTTCAGAAGGCCATGATTATTGAAGGTGAAAGTGAAGCAGCTCAGAAAGAGAAAGGACCAGGAAATTTTCAGAATCATTTCAACAAAAGGCCGGGATTTCAAGCTCGGGGAAAAACAAACTTCAGGAGACCGGAAAAAAATAACCAGAGGATGGGTAATCGACTTCCTGCCCCAACTCAGCAAAGACTTATTCGACCGCCTATACCTGATTGTAGAACGTGTGGTAAAAAGTATACGGGAATTTGCAACAATCCAAATGTCACGTGTTTCAAGTGTAAGCAAAGGGGACACTACTCTGGAGAATGTCCGATGGGAAGAGCAGAAGTCACTTATTTCCAGTATGGAAGAAAAGGACATATTGCCAAAGACTGCAGAGGAGTTGCAATGGCCGCTAGTATTCCAAGAGTTTTAGCATTACCTCCACCTCCACTACCACTACAAAATCTGCCCAGGGCAAGGACTTTCAACATGTCAATGAAAGAAGCAGTACAGAGTCTGAATGTGGTTGCAGGTACACTTCCTGTAAATTCCGTAAATGCTCTAGTATTGATTGATTCAGGAGCTACTAGATCTTTTATTTTTGAATATTTTATCTCTAAGATAGACTGTGAGGTTCAGTGGTTAGATGAAGTGTTAGTCATAAAATTAGCAAATGATGATCAGGTTACAGTAGATCGAGTATGCCTAAGTTGTGATATTGAGATAGGGAGATGTCATTTCTCAGTTGATTTGATACCTTTCAGGCTAGGAGAGTTTGATGTTATTTTAGGAATGGATTGGCTAGCTAGTAATAATGCTCATATCGATTGTGCAAATAAGAAAGTGAAATTGGAACCTGAAGAAAATAAAACGGTAACATTTAAAGGTGAGAAGCAAAAGCAGAAATTCCTAACAATGATGCAGACGAGAAGATTGCTACGCCAAGGATGTCAAGCTTACTTAGCCTATATATTGGATACCGACAAGGGTAATCCGAAGATTGAAGATATTCCTGTAGTTTGTGAGTTTCTTGATGTTTTTCCACATGAACTTCCAGGACTTCCACCGGATCGAGATATCGAGTTTACTATTGACTTGACGCCAGGGACTGAACTAATTTCAAAAGCTCCATATCGAATGGCACATGTTGAAATGAAGGAATTAGCAAAGCATTTGCAAGAACTTCTCGACAAAGGAATCATAAGCCCAAGTGTATACCCATGGGGCGCACCAGTATTATTCGTGAAAAAGAAGGATGGTAGTATGCGACTGTGTATTAATTATCGTGAGCTGAACAAGTTAACTATCAAGAATAAATATCCTTTACCTCGCATCGATGACTTATTTGATCAATTAAAAGGAGCAGCATGGTTTTCGAAAATCGACTTACGATCAAGCTATCATCAGTTAAAGATCAAGGCGGAAGATATTCCAAAGACGGCGTTCAGAACGAGATACAGACACTATGAATTTCTTGTGATGGCTTTTAGATTGACAAATGCACCTGCAGCGTTTATGGACTTGATGAATCGAGTATTCAAAAAGTATATGGATAAGTTTATCATTGTATTTATTGATGACATCTTGATTTATTCAAAGACGGAAGAAGAACATGCAGCGCACTTAAGAATGACACTGGAGATATTACGAAAGGAGCAGCTTTATGCAAAATTTTCAAAATGTGAATTTTGGTTGAAAATAGTGCAGTTTCTAGGGCATATCATCAATAGAGAAGGCATCCAAGTCGATCCAGCAAAGATTGAAGCTATGTTAAATTGGGAAAGACCAAAGACGTCGACAGAAGTCAGAAGTTTCTTGGGATTAGCCGGTTATTACAGAAGATTCGTTAAAGATTTTGCAAAGATAGCCACACCATTGACGAAGTTGACGCGAAAGAATGAAAAGTTTGAATGGAATGAGAAATGTGAAGCAAGTTTCCAAGAACTGAAAAATCGACTCGTAACTGCACCTATGCTTGTGTTACCTGATGATCAAGGAAATTTCGTCATTTACAGCGACGCTTCGTATCGAGGGCTATGATGTGTTTTGATGCAACATGGAAATGTGATCGCGTATGCTTCTAGACAGCTAAAGCCGCATGAACAGAAATATCCGACATACGATCTTGAACTAGCAGCAATTGTGTTCGCACTGAAGCTTTGGAGACATTATCTGTACGGTGAAAGATGTGAGATTCACACGGACCATAAAAGCTTGAAGTATATTTTTACCCAGAAGGAACTTAACATGCAACAGCGATGTTGGCTAGAGTTAATTAAGGATTACGACGTATCAATCAATTATCATCCATGCAAGGCCAATATAGTAGCAGATGCGTTAAGTCGAAAGGAACAATTGAACTTGTTAACGTCTTCAGAGGACTTAATCAAGGAATTCGATAGATTGGAAATTGAAGTTCGTGTACCAGAAAGTTCTACCGAAATGATTTACGCTATGACTTTTCAGCCAGAACTATTGGAGAAAATAAGAAGGCGTCAGGAAGAACGAATGGACCAGGATATTGACGATTTAACAGGAGAAGAGATTACCAGTCAGAAGGATGCTAAAGGAATTTTTTGTGTTGCTTCAAGGATCTGGATACCTAACGTACCGGAACTGAAAGCGAAAATTTTGCAAGATGCTCATAGTTCAAGATATTCAATTCATCCCGGAAGCACAAAGATGTACAGAGACCTGAAGGAAAATTTTTGGTGGTCGAATATGAAGAAAGAAATAGCGGAATGGGTCAGCAAATGTTATACGTGCCAAAGAGTGAAAGCTGAACATCAACACCCGAGTGGACTACTACAGCCACTAGACATTCCCGAATGGAAATGGGAGCACTTAGCTATGGATTTCGTAGTGGGACTTCCAAGGACGAAAGTAAATCACGATGCAATTTGGGTTATTGTTGATCGATTAACGAAATCAACACATTTTCTTCCGATTAACGAAAGATTTTCGCTGGACAAGTTAGTGCACTTATATCTCAAGGAAATTGTGATGCATCATGGAGTACCAGTATCGATTGTATCGGATCAAGATCCTCGTTTTAATTCCAGATTTTGGAGACAATTCCAAGAATGTCTAGGAACAAAGTTGAACATGAGTACAGCCTATCATCCACAAACAGACGGTCAAAGAGAAAGGACAATTCAAACAATCGAAGATATGCTACGTGTATGCGCAATAGATTTTGAAGGCAATTGGGACGAGCATTTACCGCTAGTGGAATTTTCTTACAATAACAGTTATCAAGCAAGTATTGGGATGCCACCTTATGAAGCTCTATATGGAAGAAAATGCAGATCACCTACCTGTTGGGATGAAGTAGGAGAACATAAAATTCTAGGTCCAGAACTGATTCAGCAGCCCAAGGAAAAAGTAGAACTGATTCGCAAGCGACTTGAAGCGGCGCAGAATCGACAGAATAAATATGCAGATCTATCTAGAAAGGATATCCACTACCAGGAAGGAGAGCATGTATTGATAAAGGTATCACCATGGAAGGGATTAACTAGATTTGGCAATAAAGGCAAATTGAAACCTCGCTACGTCGGACCATTTGAAATTTTGAAGAAAATTGGAAAGGTTGCGTACGAGTTAGCTTTACCACCCTATATGCAGCACATTCACAACGTATTTCATGTATCAATGCTTAAGAGATACAACCCTCATACAAGACATGTAATAGAGTATGAACAAGTAGAACTTCAGGCAAATTTGTCGTTTGTAGAACAGCCGATAAGAATTCTAGATCGACAAGAGAGGGTATTAAGAAATAAGTCTGTTTCATTAGTGAAAGTCTTGTGGAGAAACCAAGTGGTTGAAGAATCAACCTGGGAGCTCGAGAGTGAAATGTTAGAAAAGTATCCTCAGTTATTTGCATAGTATGATTCTGAGGACAGAATCCTGTTAAGGGGGGGAGAATGTAACGACCGAGAATTACGCTTGTATTATATCATAATAAAGATAAATTATGTGTATTATTATGTGATTAAATGTGTTGAGTCATTAAACCCTAACTGCTATGTGTTACGTGTTGTCTGTTTTGATCCAAACGTGTTTTGGATATTTATTGAGTGTTTTATCGTAAGTTATATATTTTATATCAAAACCCGTACAACTCAAAACCACATTTTAAAAGCCCGTATTTCAAACAAAATCATTGGCCCTATTTTGTTAAAAATGCCCTATACCATATCGCTATTCTGAACCCCTAGACGTTTTACAATTTGACCTTTTTCGCGAAAAACGACTTTTCCGGACCCCTTCGGGTACCAAAAACCCCACAAAAATCACATTTTTATTTTTATATGATCATGAAATTATCATATATCATTTTTCTTTATATTTTTGTAATATTCACAATTTCTGGGAATTTTTGACATTAATTTTGTATTTATTGGATATTTAAAAATTCAATATTAATACCCAAAAATTATAAAAATTGGGGCCAAATATTTTTATTAGGAGTGTAATTAGACCCTTAATTTTATTTCGGGGTATTATTTGCATAAATATAAATATCAGATTTGTCATTAATTTTTCAGTTAATGAATATTAAAAATCAGAAAAAAATAAAAAGAAAAGGGGATTAGGGTTTGAGTGAAGAACAGGGCAGCAGAATCAAAGCTAAGTTTGATCGTGATTCCGGAGTCCAAATCGAACGTGTGAGTACTCGTTTTGAAGCTTATGATCTGTAGTTTCTGATTATGCAATCGTTTTTAGTATCTGATTAATCGAATTTAATTTCGTAATTTTTAGATTATTTCTTGAATTCGGGTTATGTGATTGAGTAGTTGTTTAATGATTCTGTTAGTATAGGCTTGTAGATCGTCGTTTAGGCATCGCCGGAAAAACGACGACGCCGCCGCTGTTCTTTGCGGTTCCGGCGTCGTGTTCGACGAGAACGAAGAAGGAACCCAGGGAACGTCGTTGTGTTGCTGTTGCTGTTGAACAAAAGCGTGGAACAAACGGGAGTTAAATCACGCGAGTCACCGGAAAAGACGCCGGTGCCGGATTTTGGGTTTGGCCGCCGGTGTTCTTGAGCGACCCGGGTTCGACCCGGTTTGCAACCCGAAAACGACCCGTGTTTAATCCTAAAAACCCAAACCCTGAACTCTGTTTTGTGTTTCTATATTTTTATATATTTATTTTATTTTCTAAAAATTAGAAATTAGTTTTAATAATTCTAATAATTAATTAAAAATTAGTTTTAAATTCTGAAAAATAGTATTAATAATTTCTGAATTATTTTATTAAATTATAAATTTGAATTTAATTATTTAATTAATTATTTAATTATTTATCTAATTATTTATTAGTTATCTAATTAATTAATAATTAGGTAATTAATTAATAATTAGGTAATTAATTAATAAATAAGGATTAAAAATAATTAAATAATATGATTAATAATCTAATAATTAGTTGATATTACGAGTAAATCGTATTCCTACGAGTAGTGATTCGATAATTAGAGTTATCGTTCGAGCGATAGTTATTCGAGGAATGTAGTAATAATTATTTGTATCGTATAATTAAATACCGATAATTAATTGATTAACGAATCGTATACGTACAATAATAATAATATAATGGTTCGATAATTATGTGAGGATTGCGAGTAGCTCGTATTTATACGAGTAGTTAATCGTTGAGTAGATTATATTCGAGCAGTTAGTAGTTATTCGATAAATAGCGTATCCGTTAATAGTATCGAGTGATTATTTGTAAATAATTGATTTAATCGAGTAAGTATTATTAATTTATAAATAAGTGTAATAAATAGTAATAAATCCTAATAATTAGGGATTAATTATTTTAAAATACAATAATTATTAATTAATTATTTAAAAGTGTAATTAAGGATTATTTAATTATAATTAATTATTTATAATTAATTATTAATTAATTAAATCTTGTTTAATTCATAATAATTAAACCGTTAGTCCGAATTGAGCAAAAGAAGACCCCTAAACTTAGAAAAATGAAACGAATCCAATAAAAATAATTGTAAGTTATAATTTATTTCGGAAGAGAGTGGTTTTGTGATAATTAAATATTCATAGGCTCTATTAGGGGTAGAATCGAGTCGAATAAATCACGAAAAATTGTAATAAAATCAGATAGGGTTAATTATTATAAATATGAGTCTAGAATCGATTCTAAAAATAATCATAAGTCTAAAAATTAATTATGTGCTTTATGTGCTATGTGCTTTACGTGATTATGTGAACCTTACGTGCTATATCATTATATGTGTATATATGCGAGTCAGATAGAAACGCATAGGTAGACTGATAAGGTTACGTGATATCAATTCGAGATACACGTATATAGTAAGTTATCTAAACGACTATATTTCTATGATTGGTTCAGTGTTAGCAAGGCAAAGCAAGCTAGGGACAGAAGGCGGTGAGTTGAATAAGGTTAAGTACGCGCAAGGCAAGTTTTTCCCCTATTCTAAATTCAGAATAGTGAATTATAATTCTTTTCTCATATCAGTTACCTTTGATAATTATTGTTCGTATACACTATTACCCAATTATTAATGTTTGCTTCTATTTCATTTCGATTCTTGATTTCTCCCAATTTATTGAATCCCCTATTCATATTCTCTTTATTCTGGATGCTATACCTTGGACTGGATGGTTACTATACGGGCTGGGTTTTACCCAGACCATTATTTAATAGGCCATAGTTGCCTGAGTACTCTTTATGTTGGTTAGGTCTATGCAGTTGGGTATAGATCCGCGCTGTATCCTGACTGATCAGCAGGTTATAGTGCATATGTTGGTTCTTGTTCCAGTCTTGTTCATTTGGCACTCGCCAGTTTTGGCAAATTATTATCCTATACAGATTCAGATGGTTGTTCAAACCAGCAGCTTATTGGTTCACTTATTTCTCTCTCTTTATACTATATATATTGTTGCAGGCTTGTTGAGCAATTTTGGCTCATCCCTTTTTATTGTTATTCCTATTATTTTACAGTTAAGGTAGAGAATGAAACCCATCAGGACCCGCGTAGTCAAGAAGCGAGTCAAGCAGCGGGACCCTCTTATACCAAGAGTGTTCCTTCCTATTCCCGAAGAGAGCTTTGAATTACCAGATCAGGTGTAACAGGATAAGTTGTAATGTTGGGTTGAATAAAAGTTTTGTGTAGTTTGAATAAAAGTGGTGTGATGAGGATGTAGATAGAATAAAATTTTGTAACAAAGAGAGTTCTTAAGACAGATTGTTTTATTTGGGTTTGTAATAGAGTGTAGTATGTTGTTCTTGTTTTCAACTCAAACCTTAAAAGATCCTGAGTAGTAATAGTTCGGGGTAATTATTATTTTTATATTCCGCTTATGCAGGTTTAGTTTGTAGTTGTTGTTAATAATGCCCCAAATCTATACCCTGGATTTGGAGGGTGTTATAACTTGGTTCATTTCTTTTTGACCAAGTCTTTCATGAAGACTGTGAGAATGCTCATATTTTGTAAATTATTATGCATATTATTTCAGTGGGCTTGTTGCTCACCCTTGCTTTCTTCTTTCATCACACAACAACAGATAGAAAAGATGAACAGGACCAAGCTCCTAATTCGTGAGCGGATAGGAAATGTTCCGCAGTTTCCTGTAGGCGTTGATGCCGTGTAGCTGAGGTAGGATCTACCAATAGGCTAGGCTTTCAACTTTTGATGTACCAGATTTATGTATATTTATGAATTGTAATAATGGCAAAGAATATGTAAATTTATTCAGAAACCCTTTTAAGGTGTAATGGTTTATAATTGTGGAATAAAATGACTTGTGTTATTTTGGGATATTCCTCTCTGAGACTATAACTTGTGGTGTGTGTGTATAGTGGGGTCACAGTACGCAGTAGTTGGTTGATTATTAAGATTAAGTATCATTAAGGGAAATGGAACTCGTGACAACCCGGATCCCTGACCCCGGATTTGGGGGTGTTACATTTTTGAAGTAAAACAAGATTTCATAACAAGGTTGGATGCTAGAATGCCTGGAACTACCATGACTGAAATAGCTCATAAGCTAAGAAAGGACATTGATCTCAATTGAAAAGTTGAGGCCATGGACTCAAGATTATCTGATGTAGAGAAGTCAATGGCCAAGATACTTATAAATCAAGAAACTGAAACTGCTCTACTCCAACAGTTGGTGGCTGCTCAACTCCCCTCCACTCAACAACTTGATGCTAACAAAAAGGGGGAGAAAAGCTCAAATAAGGGGGAGAAAGGCTCAAGTAAGGGGGAGCTACAGCTAAACATACAAGTCAGCAAAGTGATTGTGCCAACAATTGCTTTCACAAAGCCACTGGCCCTGAATAGCATTGATATCATAAATTTAGCAGCAGCAAAACTGAACATAGATGACAAACTGCTAAAGATTGATGTAGCAGCAACTGGGAAGGAATTGAAAGAAAAGTGGAGAAAGATAGATGCAGAGATTCAACAAAATTTTGGGCCAATTCAGAAACCAGATAAAGTCTTTAGTCATCACTCTCAAGTCATGAAGATATCTGTGAATGACATAAGTACGAACTATCTAGAAAAGGGTCAAACTTCCTGCATAAAATCTCCAAAAGCATATTTAATCATGAAGCCTAAAAGAAACTATCCAAAGTTTTCAGCTAAGAATCCTATGGATACTATGTATGAGACACCTAGGCCAGATGAGAAGAAGCTATTGGCGAGGTCAATTGCCTTCTATAAAGATCCAGGAGATTTAGCACTTAAAAAGAGAATTGTAAATATCTACAGAAATGGTAAAGAAATATGTGTGGTGACTGGACACCCTCAGTTTGTAGAAGCCAAAAGGGAAGAGAAAGAGAGAATAAGGCAATAAAAGAAGCAAGCTGCCTTAGATGCTAAGAAGCTCAAACAAAAGAAGGAACAAGCTGTGATCTTAGCCAAACTTCAAGCTGTGAAGACTACAACTGAGATCTATGCACAACCATCTGTGATTGCTGAACCTCAAAATCAGAAAGTGCAAGATGAACCTCAACAGACAAAGAAACCAAGGTACAAGCAAAGAATCAAGAGAAAATTGGACTTCAGTGATGAGGAAAAGGAAGACTCTATTCTCAAGAAGCCTACAACTACAACTCAAACATCAAAACCCTCTGTGGTATTTGAAGAATTCAAAGTGGTGGATCCAACAAGGAATATTCATGGTGAGCCAATTATTCCTAAGGATGAGCCAGTAGACTGGGATAGTTTGCCAATTCTTAAGCTAAATTTACCTATTTTCAAGCCAAAGAAGACAAAGACAAAAGCAAGCAAGAAAGTGAAGCCTGTGATTCTCAAATCCAAGACCCCAATCAAAGCTAAATCTATAGTCAACAAGGGAGACATGTTGTACATCTGTGACATCAAGGAGTTTTCTGACATAAACCTTTACTTAGATGAATTGGAAGAAGTTAGAGGAATTGATGCTCACAGACATCTCCCTGAAAGGCTGGTATTCAAATACAAGAGAGGAAGAGAGATCATATGACCACTTCACAGGATTCTTCTAGAAAGCCAATCTGTGCTAATAAAGGTCTAGTCTTCGTTCAAAAAGAATTTTGGTTATAATGTGACTACAAGAAGACTAGTCCTAAAGAAGATTGAGGAGCTGAGGAGTATTAGAGCCAAAGATGCACTTCTAAAAACTCTAACTATTCCCTCTACAGGAAAGAGAGTACATCTGAGGCCCTATTGGCTGATGGAATTCAGGGATGAAAAAGGAGTTAGAAGATTCTTCAGATTGGAGGACCAATTGAGTAACTCTAGCAATGAGACTCTTTTGGAAATGCAGGAAATGCTAAATCTCTCAGAAGCTGATGAACTTGAATTCCACAGACAACTCCAGAATCAAATTGAAGAAAACAACAGAAAGTTTGGAAAGAAATGCAGACAATCAAGGAAATAAATCTATCTGCTCAGACTAGAGGAGCACCTTGATAACAATTGTGAGCAATTTCTTTGTGTACTTTGCATTGTTCAATTTTCAGTAATTTTGTAGCACTTATCAGTTTTATCAACTATTTTTTTATCTGTATTTTTAGGATGTTTTGTTATCATCAAGTTTCTTTTAATTTATGGCTACAATTCCAGTAGACATAAATTGGGGGAGATTGTTAAGAATAAGTTGTGTACTTGATGATAAGCTAAACAAAACACCTTAGTAGATTTAACTTAGTGAATTTTGTAGCACCTGGCGAATGATCAATTCAAGTCCCGACGGATGATTCAATATAGTCCCGGCGGATAACTAATTGATATCCACCGGGTGAGTAGCTTATGTAATAATAAGTAATGTAGCACATTTCTGCAAAAAACTTTGTGTAGATTCTGTAGTAGCATATGAGTCATGCTGACTACTAGTAGATATGCAGAATAGGTTGATTAATTGTAAATATTAGATGTCTTGTAATTCTGCATAAATGAAATGGAGTCAAGTGTCAAATAGCTACCCGACGGATGATCAACAAAGCTACCCGACGGATGATCAACAAGGCTACTCGACGGATAACAAGCATGTACCTGATGGATGATCAATTCAAATATCTGTTGACAGTGACAACACAGTCACATGCGTCGGGTGTTTGCAAAAGGAATGTGGTAGCCTGTTTAGCAGGGTTTTGAGAACAAAGAATCATTACCATTTCCATGCTATTATAAAGATATTCAAAGATGCTGAAATAGAGTAGTGAAGCAGCATGGAGTTAGACTTGATAGGTTTTGTTTTATTATCCTGTAAACTTGGTGATATATAAACTAAGTGTAGCTAGTAGAACAAATAACTAAGCAAACACATTTTAGAAAAGAAATAGAAAGGCTGTAATTGTTAAAAATTTCTCTGTAGTTTGTTTGTTCACTTGTAAAAGCAACTGTGAGTTATTCAAGCTTCACAGGGATCTCTCGATATATATATATATATATATATATATATATATATATATATATATATATGGTGGATACATTCAAATCTACCAGAAAATTTTGAAGACCTGTGTTTTTATTACTTGTGTTTTGATTTATATAATTCTTTCATTCCACACTTTGCAAATAAAACACTTATATATTATTGAGTTAGAACAGTTTTAAAAATCTAAAAAAGAAGCCAGAATTACATTCAATTCCCTTCTGTAATTCTTGTTGTATTATTAGGGAATAACAATTACTGTTATGGAAATTCTGAGATCATATTAGTATTCCGTAAAGTAAATGAGTGTATGTAAAGGTCTTCATAATTTGAATTCAAACACCTTGATTTTTCTCGAAAATCCACTAGATATCGAAAGAATTAACTACAAGGTAATGAGATCAAAAGGAATTAAAATCAAGGATTATAGTAGAGGATCATTAAAGGAATATAAGACATTAAGAAGGGTTTAGGGAAGCACAAGTAATAAGATCCCGGATATGACCCCTCAAACGATCAACGAGAACGAGAGTTAAGCGAACCGTAGAAAAAATAAGCGACCAAGAAACAAGCTTGCACAAGAAGCAAGAAGGATTGAACAAGTTGACTAGAATCAAGGTGACCTCATCAAACCATAGGGAAGGGACAAGTGTCTCCCTAGTGATGTAAGCAAGTGATACATGCATGATTAAGTAGATTTTTTTCAAGATTCAACCACAACCAAGTGATTTAATCAACCAATTAACCAAGGTTAAAGCCATAACCAAGCAATTTATCACAATTACCAATGCAAGCAACAAAGCATTTCATTTCTCTCGTCCAAAAAAGAGTAAACAACTTAAAAGTGCTCTATCTCCTTCGATTCTCACTCAAATATTATGTTCGATAGCTCTTTGGAAAGGTACTCAGATGGCCTACAACTCTTGTTCACAATCCTCGTCCAGATAAGAATGGTAAGACTCTCATTTTTCCAGTTCTTTCAATCAGACTAATGGTAACACCGAAGGTTCTAACTTATTTCTTGAACTCCTTTGCAAGTTTGAACATGATAAACACATATCAAGGATTTCTTAAGGATTACAAGCTTTTTTTAGTGTGTTCAAGGATCCAAAAGGTATAATCACCTATCCCTCTTAGTTTAGCTTGATTTTTATTATTGAGTTTGATGATCGTTATGTTTTAGTACATGTATGCTTAGATCTATTACCTCGAACCATGATTAAGCATGTTTTAAAGGTGGAAACCTTGAGTTGATGAAAATTGAGTATTAGATGATGATCTTGAGATAGTTTTGAAGATAAACTAGAGTTGATGATTCTTTTGTTTTTATTTGAATGGATGACAAAGATTGAAAATCCTGGAATCGTAGTAAACATAAAGTTATAATGTCCGATTTTTCAATCCCCTATTTTGTGAGTAAAATTCAGACTCGAAAACTCAATTGTTAAATCTTACCACTGATATGGTTAGCTATATTAATCTTTAAGCTTAGTTTTGATATGTGGTTCACTTAGGTCTGATTTACGGTTTAGGAAAAACGGCCATTTTACGTAACGGCATTTCGCGAATGAACCCTTACCCCTCGCGTAACTTTGAGACCATGTTTAAGGCCCTTAAAAGACTAACCAGATCATGAAACAATTATGCAAAGTGGATTAGACAGTTGGTAGAGTCCTCACAAAAGAGTCCCCTTAAAACGTATAACGGTTAATTTTATAAAAATGGTGGAGTCGAGGGTACGCGAGCGACTTATGTAAATCTTTAAGCGTAGAAGCGGGTTAGGGTAGGAAAGAATGAAGTTCAGTTTCTTAGTGATTGAGGATTCATTCTGCCTTATGTGTTTTTTATAGGTTACCAGACTCAGCCCAGACCCATTTTTGCCCCAGATCGCTCAGGCAAGTTTTCTACCCGCATAATTGTTGTTGTGATGTTATATATATATATGCATTATCTTGATATAAGTGCATGATTGTTATTAGCAAATCTTATGATATATTGTTGCATATATATGTTGGTAAGAATGTCGATATGATATATATATATATATGCATGCCTATTTTGAAACCTTGATATTTCATTGTCAATTCAACTGCTTATAAACTACATAATACATATGCTAGAGATAAGCAGTAGTTGCATATACCCTTAGTATAGGGGACCCAAAGTTAAACATTTTTTATAAATTGGGAGGCGAGGTTCCCGAGTATATTTTATATAGTTTTATATAACTATTAATCGAATAAGGCATATTCAATAGTTTTGAATAATAATCAAACATTATTTTCGATTATTCAAATAAAGATCTTACTTTCGTATAACTATATGTTTTGTTATTTATTATTTGTTTCAAGTATTAGTTTCAAAACTTTTACTTCATTTATTTTTATAAAAACTATTCTTTATGGGAATATTATTTAGATAATAATATTCAGATATTTTTCTAATATTTCAGAACTGATTTATTTTATTAAATCATCCTTACTCCAAATATTTTCAAAAATATTTTCAAATCTTCAAAATGATTTTTAAAGTTAGAGAGGATCCCAAAACTCATTTTTTATTTAAATCTTTCCTTTCGTGGGGGATTTAAATACTCGCCCAAAATCTGAGGGATCTGGCTCCGTGGTGTATTTTTGTCGAAACGAAGTTGTTGATTTGATAAAAGAGTTTTTGATTACTTGCCCAACAATCAGGAAGTAAGTCTATCTAAATGCGTCTGCATAGGCGACAGACCGAGATACGGTCTATCAAAGTGTAAGAGGATGGGTGACAGTCCATCAACGCGTAAGAGGCCGGGTGACGGTCGAGCACAAGGTCCTAATTCGGCCAGGGTGATGACCGGCGAGGAATTCATCCATCTACTAGTAAAAAAGTGACTTGATTGATATCTTTTCCTGATCAGCAAGGTATCGGGTTTATGTTAAAGCTTTCTTCCTTCTAAAATCATCGGGTATTACAATTATGTTTATACTTTTCATAACAGAGGTTTCCAAGGAGTGTATAAAAGATATATATATATATACATATATATATGGATATAATGAAGTATCTCGTAACTTCATTTCTTTTAAATGATTTCAAATATTGATTCTATACAAGTCTTGTCTTGTAGCTTCATCTATGTGATGAACTTTTGAAAATAAGTATACTTTGAACAGTAGTAGTTCAAGTAGTTTTCGGAAAAGATATAAGTATATTGGAGTATTTTATAACTTCATCTTTTTAAACTTATATCTAGTAACTGATTATCTTATACATAAAAAGATCTTCGTAAAGTTATCGATAAAGATACTTTGCATTATTGAACAAACTATATATATATATATTGAGAGTATATTAACTGAGTATTTTGCAACTTTGTTGCAATAAAGATATCAACTTGGTTCCTTTTTGCTTGACCAAGACTTTCATAAATACTATGAGGATGCTTATATATTGTTAATTAATATACATGTTATTCTGATGAGCTGTTTCGCTCGCCCTTAATTCATTTTTTCATCACACAACAACAGTTAGGCGGGATGAACAGGACCAAGCTCCCAATTCGCGAACATATTGGAAATGTTCTGTAGCTTCCTGTGGGCGTTGATGCCGCTATGGCTGAGGTAGGAGCTACCAATAGGCGAGGCTTTCAACTTTGATGTACCAGACTTATGTATATTTATGAGCGGTTTTTCTGTGGTGTACCCATGGGCATACACTAAGCATAAACATTTATAATTTTGTCTTGTCTTGATTGGTTTTCTCTTTTTAATAATGGTGGACCCCCTTGCATTCACAACAATTACACCAATCAAAATGCTCTAAATTTATGGATTTTAGTGCTTAATATGTGCCCATGGGCACAAACTAGACAAACCCATTTATGAATGGTTATAATGGCAAAGAACATGTAAATTTATTCAGAAACTCTTTTGAGGTGTAGTGACTCATAATTGTCGATAATATGACTTGTATTATTTTTGGTATTCATCTCTGAGACTATAACTTGTGATGTGTGTGTGTTTGTGTATATTGTGGGGTCACGGTACCTAATTGTTGGTTATTTATTAGGATTAAATGTTATTAATGGAAATGGAACTCGTTATAATCCGGATTCCTGACCCCGGATTTGGGGGTGTTACAGAAATGGTATCAGAGCTAAGCGTTATAAACCTCAGAGATGATGCGTCGTTAAAATGATAAGTTCACTAAGATAATAAGAACTCTTGAAAGTTCATAGTTGGACAACCTAACGTAGTACTGACAGTTAAAACCCTTACGAGAACCCTTATAAATATCATGATAGTAATATAGTTCGTTATCGTATCAGGTAGCGGGGCACCGAACCCTGAGGTTGAGGAACAATAGCACAATGATATTTTAATGCGCATTGGAGATCATATTGTCGATGGAGTACCCTAATGAGGGACCGAATGAGATTCATATTGAAGATGTAGCGGTTGAGGATGTTGTCCCAAAAGGGATTGTTGCTGAGGAGGATCCAGTGGAGGATCCTGACGAGAATGAAGAGAGGACCGCTGAGGAATTTGAAATGATATCTTCAATATATTATTTATTTTGATATTTGTATGACTAAACATAAAATTTAATTACACGTAGATCCTCTCCACTAGGACATAAATTTAGTTGATCCAAATCAAAGTCAAAAAGTCAAACTAGCAAAATCATTTTTTTCAAAACATATTTATATCACACACACACATATATAAAAGAGATATTCTAGTTTTCCAAAAATATCAAAATTATATCTATTATGGAATATATCTCTAAGGAAATATGATCAAAAAAGAAATATCAAGATATGACATTTCTTAGATCTGTGTTGCAACAGGAATATGGCAACAAGCTCGAAAAAGGAATATCACAGAAATATTATTTAGAGGTCTCGTGCTATATCAAAAATATTTCACTCTTCACTCAAAAATATATTCTCACATCAATAAAAAAGAGTTATATTCAAAGTTTATTAATATTCATGGTTGGAATATTAATATCGAGTCATGCAACTCATCTATATATACTTACAGTAATTTTCTCCCATCTCGTAAAATCAGCATTTATCGGAGAAAATTATTAAAAAATACACAGAAATAATTCTTATCATCCAAATATATCTTATATATTAGGAAATACATTTCTAGTATGTATAAAAATCAAAATCTTGGTCAAAAGATCCATCTCCTTCATTTCAAGACCAATGATATTTTAACTCGGAAGAAAAGGCCGACATAACAGTTTTATTTTAGATAAAATACTTCCATACATTAGAATAACTTGAAAGTTGGTATGGATCATTTAAATGGTATTTTATAAGTATGGTAAAAATATCGTAACATTTAGAGAATTTTTTTCCGGGCACAAAAATCGAGGCAGTTGGTCCCACAATTGACCACGTTTGACCTAGCTACCATTGACCAAAGTTGACCAAATCTTGCAGGACGTCATTTTATATTATTTAACTAATTATAATATTTTTATGGTATTTATTTAGGAGTTTTTAAGGTGTTCATAATTAATGGTGTTTAATCATTAATTAAGTGATTAAACAATGATTAAAAGAAAAGAAAAATATATATTTATTCAAATATATCAGCTGAGTTTTTGAAGAGTTCAAGTTGTTTGTCTAATATATCAAGTTGCAAAGAAACATACTTTTCTTTCCATGTCATCAATCCAAGTGACATACATCATCCACCATCCATTTTCCTCAAATCTCCACCATTCAATCCACCCAACTTCTCCTATAAATAAACCCCCACCCCAACCCACTTTCTTCAAGATAAAGATCCACAAAGTTTCTGGGATTTTTTCAATAAGTACCTCTCTTCATCTCTTTCAAATTCTATACACACACTTCTTCACAAAAACCTTCTCTCTCTTCTATATACTTACATATATACAAGGTGTTTGAAACCCAAGCTTAGCTTCACCCAACCTAACTTCATCCCACCAAGTGAGCTCATCCACTACCACTTCCCGGCCTCCCGAAGTGCTGCCCAAGTTTGACCAAAGTGAGAACTTTTCCGACCGTTCTTCAAAAGTGGTAACTTTTAGCTTCTTATTTGAGTTCTTCTTATTTGAGCTTTGTACTTAACTTCTCTACTTTATCTTAAGATATAATACAAGATCTCATAGAAAGAAAGTTCTCAAGCGAAAAGAGAACTAAGATTCAAACTCAAAATTCGAATAAGTACTTGATCTTTGTAAAAATTATTTCATCAAGAAGATCTATAAAGATAAGTACTTAATCTCCAAGGGTGAGATTTTATTTGACACAAGTTCACGAGTTAGCCAATTATTTTCATGCTCTTTAATTGGATCTTGGATAACAAATATTCATGCACATAAAATAATTACGAAGCATATTTTAATCCTTTCTAACATCTTTAGTGTTCTGGGGGATTATAACTCGATCTATAAACAGTTCATAATTTGTTAAATATCAAAACATATTAAGTTCACGAGTTAGTCAATTACTTTCACATTATTTAATTGGATCTTGGCTAATAAATATCGTGCACATAAAATATTGTGAAGTATAGTTTAATCCCTTCTAACATCTTTAGTGTTCCGGGGGATTATAACTCGATCTATAAACACTTTGTAATCATCCGTTATTTAAAGACGAATCAAATCCACGAGTTAGCCAATTAATTTAACGCTCTTTAATTGGATCTTGGCTAACACATATTGTGTATACAAACAGTTACGAGACATATCGTATAATCCCCTTCTAACATCTTTAGTGTTCAGTGGGGTTCTTATTCGATATATATAAACTACTCATAATTATTCGTCTAAATTTCAAAAGCACGATCTTATGCCAATTACTTGCACTTCTCTTATTTAGATCTTGGATGACTCATAAATCTCATACAAGTGCTTGAAGTTAAAAGTATACTTTGACTACATAATTGTCAAAACATAAGTATACTAAAATTCTTAAGCCTACGAGCGTAAAGGATAACTTACAATTCCGAGATTGTAACTAAAGTATTCTTCGATCTATAAATACTTAATCGAAATAAGAAGAATACTAAATAAGTCATAAACAATAAGTGCTTTATATAAAAGACTTCTCATATTACTCCACAAATTCATTTAATCTATAAAGGAGTAATTATAAAAATACTTGGACTACTATTATTATCTTAAGTCAAGTATTCTTAATTAGTTTTAATATTCTTATTTGGATATTATACTCTTTGTGGGATTGTATAGTAACATACTAGTTCAAACCATCTTTTCTATACTTGGTTTGTTTCGTGGATTGTCTTATTAGTTTTGTAGTGAGGTGAAGTGACGTGAGGTGATTCTCGTTCTAAGACCCCAAGTCCTAGACGTACTAACGGGGAGTTAGTAGTCTTCACACCGTGAGGAAGAGGAAAGACCCAAGACCGGATCACTAAGATCCAAGACCGACAAAAGCTAAGGAAGCCAAGTCCACACAATGGTTCTACATCAACTTTGAAGAAATAGTGGGGAGTTATTGTGTAAGATAAGTTGTGTAGGTATTACATTTATTTTGAGGTGGTGACCCTTGTGTTACACACCAAGACTAATACTTGTAAGAGTGTAAAGACTTCTCCGCATACTAAAGGAGCAAGTTATTATAAAGGAAAATTCCGAGTCTGGGAGAGGAGCTCGGGGACTGGATGTAGGGGTGAGCGAATCTATTAGAGGTTGCGCCATCGCGAACCAGGATAAAATCACAGTGTGGTATTTTCTTTCCTTGAACTTTATTTTTCGCACATATAAATTGCATAACCACTTGGTAAAGATTTAAAATGGGATAAATTATTTTAAAATGCCATAACAATTTTTAAATTGATAATTAAGCTATTCAATCCCCCTTCTAGCGTAAAATAGCCCTCTTACGGGACCTTACAGAATTGATGACCATAGCCAGGGCGACTATCAGAGCTAGGATGGCCACAAGGGTGGTACTAGAGGATGGAGAGTTATCAAGGGCACATCGGATAGTGAGAGCAGATAGAGCGGGGCCTTCTATGGTACTAGTTATACCCATATCAGACCATCTCCAGGAGGTTCCTGTAGAAATCCATGAGGGTCCACTAGTTTCTGTTCCCTCCCCTATACAGAGCCCAGCACCTACTGAGGACATGCCTCATTTATCTCATGCACCACTGACACCTGATATTGTGCTTGGTTATCTAGTTGGATCTCCTGGGTCTGCACCACCTGCACCCGGTGGACTGCTAAATGCAACTGTTTATGCTTCTCTTATCACTGATTATGACAAGACTTTGAGCGGCCTGTCTAAGGCCCGTAATGTTAGAAACTAGTCGTTGGATCGACTTACTGCACCGAGGAGTGAGGGCGGAGTACTTCTGGCAGGCTTATCTTATAGCATGGACATGATTGAGGCTACTACCTGAGTTACAGCTAGAGGCCATCTTGAGGGTCAGATTGATCCAGCTCTACTTGTGACTATCTTAGACCTCATCACCTCTTTGATGGAGCAGGTTAGGAATGTCGTTCGTGCCTGCGTTCCTTGATCCAGAGTAGTGGGTAGAGTCAAAGCGATCAGATAAGGATCTTCATTCAGCACCATTGTTGGAGGATTGGCCTAGTTATGAATGATTATTCTGGACTAAATCATTATCCACAGTAGTACTTTTGCAAATAGATAAGATATGATGATATAATTCTCTTCCCTGTGTTTAGTTGTTGTACTCTCAAACGAATGGTTATGTATATATTCATTTATTTCAGCTCAGATCAATTCTTTTATGATAAGATTGCAATTTTATTCAAATTGTTAATTACACGGATAACACTTAAGAGTGTCGTGAAGTATATAGAAACTGGAGAATTCATATTTTCCGACTAGGTAAGGACTGTACAAGAGAAAGACTTAAGCAAAGTAAGTGAAACCAATATAAGAGTTTCTCAAAAAAAATTCCAAGCATTATGCCCCCACAAGGACTACGATTAGGGCAAACCCTGAGTTTGATAATCAGGGAGGTCACAATCAAGATATAAGGAACCCAAAACATTATGAAGCGGAAAATGAGGATTTAAAATATATAGGATAACCCCGATAATGAGGAAAAGGATAAGAACCTTTCATACTGAGAAAATATAAGTTGAACAAAAAAGGAAAAACCAGGAACGTACTCCTATGGGGAAATTCATGGACCTGCCTAAACAAAACTTAGACTATTATCCCCAATAACCACCCTGAGGAACCAATACAGTGGGAAATTCCTTCAGGACCTTTTACTCGCTTAAGCTCTCAGAGTTCCACGGAACAGTTGACACAACCATGTCAAGAACCTGGCTAAAGGAAATAGAGGAATCATTTTAGATTCTACATGATTGATGAAGCGCAAACGACTATTTTGCCACTTACCTTCAAAAAAGGGAAAGACCAACCACTGGTAGGGGGCCAAGAAAGATATAGAGAAAGATATTTTAATAAACTGGTTAAGGTTTAGTCAATTGTTTTGGGAAACTACTTCCCAAGGTATAAGAGAGAAATGTGAGAAGTGCTTCCAAGAACTGAAGAAAAGATTGGTGACGACCCCTATTTTCGCATTGCCGGATGGAAAAGGAGATTTTATGATTTATAGTGATGCCTCGCACAAGGAATTAGGGTGCGTGCTTATGCAGCATGGCAAGGTAATCGCGTACGCGTCCAGACAATTAAAGGAATATGAAATTAGATATCCTACCCATGGTCTTAAGCTCGCGACAATAGCTTTTGCCTTAAGAATTTGGAGGCACTGCTTGTATGGAGAGAGTGCAGAGGATTACACTGATCATAAGAGCCTCAAGTATATTTTCACGTAAAAGGAACTTAACATGCACCAGAGGAGATGGTCAGAGCTAATCAAGGATTATGATTGTGAGATTCTTTATCATCCAGGGAAGTCCAATGTGGTGGTTGATGCCCTTAGTAGAAAAGAGAGGCTCAAGAAGATAATGACTTCAGAAGAGCTGATAAGAGATTTTGAGAAGATAGAAAAGTGTGTCATCATCAGGGTGATGGTGACTAATCATGAGATAAAATCGAGGTTTGAATGCATAAGTGATGCGTACAATTAATCCCCTTTAAGTTGGGAGTATTTGATGCAACTTTGAGATAGATCGATGGATTAATAAGGAAACACGGATGGACTGAGGAGACATGAAAGCAAGAAATTAGGAAATTGGATGAAGGAAGTGACCTTCAAGAATGTGAAGTGTATGTAACACATGCGACTGGATACCCAAATGGGAGAAGCCAGGTATAAAAGATATCCCAGCATTTAGATGACTGTTGAGATAAATAATAGAGGTAAATGAGTAATTAGAACTAAAAAAATTCACGTTGAACATGACTAATATCTTCCAGAACATCCCTGCTATCATTACCAAATCAAGCAAGAAAAGCGGATAACCGTTGTTATCTTTTGGAGGCCATATGGATTGACCCCAGTTTGAATAGGGATGCTATTGTGAAACTAGGTATAGACTATCGAGGTGAGAATGATTGTATAAGATACCCTTATCAGGGATATATGACTTGATTTATCCATGGAAGGATGCAAGTACTTTTTTAAAGGTGGAATTAAGGATAAAACCTCGATAACTTGAGATGAACCCTAGGGGAATGCATAAAGGTTGACATTTCACCCTTAATAATGACAGTATGAGTTTAGACAGTATAAATTGGAAGGATTAAGGTAACGAAAACCTTTAAAGATCAGTGGAGAAAGTTTTCAAAACTATATAGACAATGGTTCTAGTATTAGTAAATGGTATCTCGATATGCCCTGTACCTAGGGAGTACAGGATAAAGGATTTAAGGATAACCTTAGAGGTTTTACAATGAGAAAAGTAATATTCAAAGTTCTCAAGAATATAAATTTTGATAAAGGAAATATTACGTAATTATAATGATGTTGGGTGGGGCACGTGTTAAACCATGAGAAAGTATGGATCGAACTAGTGAAGGTCGAAATTGTTTAAACAAGAAGGACCCAAGATAAGAGACATCCTAAGTATGATCGAGAGTCAGCCCTGATAATGTTCACATATAAAGACTAAGGCAATAACTTATGGAAAAATGGTGATATTTTTTTCACCAGAACTTAAGAAGAGCATTTTCACATAAGCAGTGATTGGAAGTGAGGTAGAAAATTTAGTTGAAGATGTTTCAAAAGACATAAATTATAAGGAACTATTATTATCGGGAAAAGCCAATGAGGTGGCCACCACTGTTAGTATAAGAGAGTAATTATAATACTCGTGGAAAAGGAACACAATACTACTGGGTGAAACTATGAAGATAATATTATGGTATGAAAGATTTACAATCCTTCTGATGATGGTGTAATACTCAACCGGGATAGTAGTTGGGTAAAGATTTAATTCATGTTATCATTGTAAGCAGGTTACCTATCTTAGAAGGTCCTACCTTGAGATAAGTCAGGGCCATGTTCCAAAAAGGACTAAATGAACCCTTGAGTTTTAAGTCTCCTATTTAAGACATATGTTTAAAATGGCATTAACCTGCTATCGTTGCTTTGATTGAAACTCTTCTGCAATTTAGAAGATTTTGATGCGACAGTTATGGATTCTGTAGGATTAGCTATTTAGATCCCGAGGAAAATGAGTGATTGCAGTAGGTCAATGATGGACTGTAGTAATGCAGCAAAGATTCTGTGAATAATGAGCCGATAATAACCATGAGAGTTATATTGTAATGGATGTTAAGATTAATTACCAATAATTGGGTCATGAAGATGTATAAGTTATCATAGATAGACTAACTAAGTCGGTTATCTACCTATTGAATATTTATTCCTTCTTATCGACAAAGATTAGTATTACTATACGAAGAAGGTTATAGTGTGACGATGGGTTCTAGTAACAATGGCGTCAAGTGTGAAACCCCAGATTCAATTATAGATGTTGAGGGAGTTTCAGGGTTAATTGTTAATAAGACTGAGGAAGAGTGTGGGTCCATAGAATGATGGATGGAGTAGCAAAAATATTCAGGCACGTGTAAATGCGATGCATGTAACATCCGGGATATCGCGTGTAATTATTCTTATCAATAAATAATTTTTATATGATTATTATGTGATTTTTGGTAAATTATCTGATGATTGGTGTGGATATGTGGATGCTTATACGTGATAAAATATAAGTATGTTAATTTTATTATGACCAGAATAAAATATAAATAATTATGGTATTTTTTTGGTAATTTTTAGACTGTTATATGATTTTATATTGATTTATGAGTTTATTAATTATTTTCTGAATAATTACAAAATTATTTTATAAAGCCGGGAATCGTCCGACTTCAACCATTTTTGCATTTTTACAACCAGAAACTCCTCAGACAACTCCTTCCTAACCCAATCTGGTAATTCCGGACATTTTCCGTGTTTTGACTTTTTCGATCCGGATTACGGTTTGACCCGTACGTGGCCCGGAGGCAAGATTTTTGATACGATAATCATTTCGGTGAATCAACAAACTTCGTATTCTCGAATTACAGGATATTATTACGTTATTCTCATATATAGTGTTTTATAAAAAGCCCGGTTGAGATAATTATCCAAAACTGATATCAAATCGGATCGTTATTGCAGTTACTTAGCGACTAAGTAACTAATTTAACGATCCAAAATGATCCAAAACGAACCAATATTCCGTAAATATAAATAGCATATTTCTTATTTCATTTTATTCATTTATTCATTTACAACCAGTAAAAATATAGTAATTACAGAGAAAAACCCTAAAAACGATACGTTCTTGAGAATCAAACGTATGAACGAAGGCGTTATCGAACTCCGATTCGGGCGTGCAGCATATCAAAACGAAGCTCTCGAAATCTTCTTTCTGAATCAACCATTTGTTTTTGCCCAGAAATCAAGGTATTTTTCTGATTTAATTATTTAAATTCGAAATAATTATGGATTAAAATATGAATTTTTATTCTTGATGTTTTTGATATGATTTGATGGCATAATCGTGTAGATAATATTTTTCTGGTAAATTTGGTATATTATATGTTGAAAAATGAGTTCAATAACATGTCCAAATTGATGTTTGATTATCAAAATAATAAAATTAGGGTTTTTATACTTTGGATGTTTTTTTATCGTAGGTAACCCGCACTCGCTACCCTTCGGGTGCGCACTGGGTAAACCCTACGGGCTCACGCAATAGCCTGCAAACCACGTGAACCAAGGTAAACCACATTTAAGTGACAGACTCTGACTCAGGAGGCATAATCATAAATTCTCCTCCCGTGGGATTCGAACCTGTGACCAAGAGAACAATTTTCCTCTTTTTAACCAACTGAGCCAACCCTTACGGGCTTGAATGTTCTTAATTGATTTTTAGGAACTTTTGATTTACTAAATCTGGGTTGAAATCACTTGCACCATCATGTAGATCGCGTAAAAATGAATTGATTCATATATTCGATTATATTGTTTGATTCCTGAATCGATCTCGTCGGGAAATGGGTTGAACCAGCGGCATATTTTTCCGATCGCTTTTCCGATCGATTTACTGGTTGGTTGAACAAGATATGAGCATGAATGAATTCCTGGCAATATACTCTACAATTCTGCACCTTTCGTGCTGTTCTGGGCAGGATTGGGCGTCGTCGGAAAAGCTCGGACCGCCGTTAAGGGCGTCGGGCCAGCAACCAGCGACGGGGACGGGTAACTTACAGACAGCCACTGTACTTTTCCCAGACTTACAGTTTAGTCACTCATGTTTTAAAATTTATAAAAAAGGGATTGATGTTTACTCTATTTTTAAAAACGATTTTTGTATTATTTTAAAAATCAGAAAATTGTTTATTTAATTATTTTAAAATTCAGAAAATTATTATAATAATTTATTTATTCAAAAATAAATCAAAATTATTTTATTAATTAATTTTAATTAGTTTTTAATCATTTTAATTGATCGATTAATTTATAATTACTTGATTAATTAAATTAATTAAATTAATTAATTATTAATTAATTATTAATTAATTTAATTAATTATTAATTAATTTTAGTTAAATTAATAATTAGATTTAATTATTTAAAATTGATTTTAAAATTCCGAAAAATAGTTTCGAGCTTCAAAATATTATTTAAAATTATTTTCAAGGCTCGATAATTAATATAAAATTATTTTAAAGTCAGATTCGGGTGTTCGAACCCTATTATTTAATTATAAAATGATTCGGAGTCCGATTTTAATTTCGAAAAATGTTCAAAAATTTGTAACAAATATCTGAAAGATCATTTTAACCCCGAATCTTCTTTGAAAAATTATTTTGATCAAATATCTTGTGTGCTATGTGCTACGTGCTATCTGATTCATGTGTTATATACCTATATGGTTATTGTTTGACTGTTTTAGTCATAACTTTTAATCCGTAAATCGGATTTGGGTAAAACGAAGGATAGATGAAAGCTTATGATGTCTATGTGACGATTAGAATAATACGAGTATAAATAATTGATAGATACTTGTGATGCCTACCAGAGTCAGCAAGGTATAGAAAAGGAAATTAGTGATCCATAAATAGAATCAAAGCGTAAAAAGAGAAGGAAAGTGATTGATAAATAGAGGCAAGGCATAGAAAGAGAAGAAAAGTGGTTGATGAATAAAACTGTTAGATGAGTACAAGTAAAGTGGAAATCGTCGGTGGCAAGGCAAGTACTTCTGAACCTTTTTCAAGATATATTGCAAATATTTTCGAACTGTTTCATAATATGTCGCTATTATTCAAAATAACTCATGTTTTATACTGCAAGCACTTTAAACTATTTAACCTTGAACCCTGATTCTTATTGATCTTAAGCCATAAGCCTTATCCTTTATAAACCATTGATTGTTAAATTCCCTGATACGAGCCATACACATACGATACTACTCCACAAATACATATCTACCACATACTGATTCTAATATTGAATTTCTTAACATACCAACCCTTATTCCTTGTTTAACAGAAGACCAATTCTTGGACCCCTTGAACCCTTGGTCTTCTACTTTCTGATTATTTCCTTGATTGAAAGCCAATCTTTTTGAATTCCTTGTTATACCTTCCTGGTATTGTGAATCACCCTATACTTCAAGATAAATGTTATTTATGATTCAGCTTATTGATTTACATTGGTTATCATTTTGAATTGTTTAGAATTGGATGTTTTTATAAATATGGACCAGATTCGTGGTCATAATAGGCCAATGCGTGCCTTGGATCCAGTATATAGAGCAAAGCTGGGAGCCTTGCTCGGGGTTAGTGCGTGACTGATCAGCAGCCTAACCTTGGTTTTTAAAATGAAAAGTGAATATCCAATTCTAATCATTGCTTATTCATAAACTAGATTCTTCTGAATCATTTCAGTTGGTAATTGTTTAACCTCAGTTATTGCTATTATGACTTGCTGAGCTAGTTAGCTCACTCTTGCAAATCTTTTTATGTTTTTAACAGTCGAAAAGTAAATTATTGGTAACGTGGATTCCCAGTCCAGTGTGCGAGCTAGGATTCCAGGTTAAGTCGGATCGAGCTAGCAGGAGCTTTATATTATAGATGAGCTATGCAAGATTGTAAGAACGATATCATTATCAGTTGTAAGTTGAACTAGTTGGGATTTGGTACGATGTAATAAAAGATAAGGTTGTGGCTTATTTTCATACTTTAACCTGTTGCGATCCGTGGTTGTGTACAGAAGGGTCAATGCATATAATACTTTATATACAGGTTTAATTATGGTGGTGTGTGTTGTGAGCCCCAAACTTTATACTCGGGTTTGGAGGGCGTCACAAGTTGGTATCAGAGCTACGGGTTATAAGTCACTGAAACAAGCCTAGATTGTCGAGAATGGATAGAGGGTTAGGATTAGGATTAAGAAATAGAAAGATAGAACGTCGAGAGGTTGAGTGCGATCAAATAGTAGGTTTTAGTGGGATTCGTGATGAAATTCGACATCCTTATCTAGCGACATGATTTTCAGATGGTGGCGATGGAAGATTTTTTTATCCCTGGATCGTCTGATCATTCGGAGCCTTCATTTGGAAGATTATCATCTGATTCACGCCTTGCTCGTCCACCGGTATTCGCCATGTCACCTCCTGTTGTGACGGTTGCACCTTTTTATATTATTATCTCATCCCCTGATGCGAGGCTATCTATTCGAGAATTTCCCCCCACACGCTGATTCTAGTTCTACCGGATATTCAGTTGTGTGCGCATCTTTTCTGTCTACTCTACATTTTGTTCTATAACATCCGTTCAAAACTCGTCTTATGATGTAACAACACGCAGAAGGATGGATTCGAAAGTTATAACATATGGTGAGTACACGAGGCATTAAGAAATGTTAGAAGAACCTAGAGTGAGGATACACGTGTTTCGGAAGATAGCCGCTACCAGGTTATAGGGAGCTACTAATAAGTATGTCACCAACGATTATCTTGTGGAGTGAGCTAGATGGATCTTTAAAAAAATTTGAGAGGATTGGAAATCGAGAGCTTTCTTGAAATTATATGATGATGATATGATCAAACATGATACGTACATAAGTAATATGATATAAATCGACCTTGTGTTATAAAATAAATCTGATGATTACTGGATAGATTTGTTATACTTAGTAACCTTAAGAGATGAGGATGGAAATGTTACGAGCATGAAAGATTAGAAGTGAAGTTATGAATAAGATAGTATGCAACGATAACTGGAGTTTTGTTGACCAATGAAGGCAAAATGGACCCAATAAGGGGTAGAAGATATATGGAAAGGAATGGGATTATTTTCCTAATTGAATTCCTTGAGATAGTTGAGAAGGACGACAACTAACTCATATAGTAATGACGACCATGTGTATGATTTTCAAAATTTTAAACCAGTTTTCCAAAGAAATTTTCTTCACAAAATTTTTCTAAAATTCCTTGGAACAAAATAAGTTTTAAAAACGTAGTTGTCCAAATACTACTTGAGTTTCTTGTTCGATTCAGATTATCCAGATGAATACTTGTTTTAGAAATTAGTATGGTTCGTTTAGAAGGACAAGTGGACCCGCTATTACGGAGAAACTATTTAATCAATTGCTGAGACGATTAGAGCACAAGGAATATGTCGATTCATGAGAAGCTGAGTACGAGCAAAGAAGATTAAGGAAATCTCTAGACCTTCTAAAGGGAGAACGTTATTAGCAAAAGAGGCGACAAGTTGAACGATTAGCAGCATAAGTGAAATTTGAAGTTATGAGAATAAATCTCGTAAGATTGCAAATAAAAGTATATATGAACGTGGAAAAGTGACGGTAAAGATACAAGACCTAGTAAGTGGGAAATTATTTTAATAATCGATTCAAGAAAGTATTTTTGAGAACTTTCTAAAGTTGATATACGACTCGGTATGGGATCTATTGATCGGAAAAGCGTTGAAGCTATAAAAAGATAAAATGTAGATGACGACCAATGATATCAATCTTTCTTATCATTCTTATAAATCTCGAGTAAAGTATGAACTTCTTTCATGATCAACTTTATAAGGTGATTGTTGCATCCCTTTCAAATCATTTCTTCTTCAAAATATTATTTCCTAATCGGGACAAGCAGTGTTATGGTGTGACAATTTGTCGAAATGACAAAGAGTCTGGTGGGACACCACCTAATCATGTGCTGTGTGCCATATCGTATGAAAGACTGTCCATCTTGAGTACTAATATGGTTGTCTCATTCTTATTCAAATCATTATTCATTCATTCTTCTTAAATCCTAATTTTTTGATTCATGAATTTCTCCGATTGCTTCCTTGTACTCTTATCCCTTACCAAAAAGGTTTCCAATCAGAATTAGATACACAAATCTCTTCTTGTGTAAGATCTGTTCTTTGAATATCTTAAAAGGAAATAAAATGAACCCGTACAGCAATGAGAGTTATGTGGGCAATTGCAAGCCAAAGGATGGTGGACATTTTGTTGGATTTTAAACGCAGCGGAGGCATGGTAAAACACTTTTACACACATAAAATCCAAATAAAAGCATATAAATCATGGTAAAAACGTAGGGATCGATTACTAACCTTTAATATGCGATCCAAGAGCAACGATCGGAGATCCTTAGCTGCTGCTCCTCAAACGTGAAGCACTCCACCGGTATCCACCAAGAAAACGACGTTAAGGGGGAGAGGAGGTGGAGAGAATTAGGTTTTCTAAAAACTTTTGGGTTTTTGGGGTTGGAATCAAAATAGGGTTTATAATAGTATATTTATAGGCAAAATTTTCAGCTGAAATTTTCCCATAAATATTATTATTATTATCCCATTTATTATTCTCATTAATAATTAAAACACCTTTTAATTATTAATCCTTTTTCTAAACACTTTAGAAATAATTCTCTCTCTTGATTTAATTTTCAAAAAATTAAATCCTTAATTAATAATATTAAGAACTTTTCTTAATTAATTTATAACCAATTAAATCTCATTTAATCAATTATTAAATTTGCCAATTAATTATTTATTTCATAAATAAATAATTATTAGCCATTATTAATTAATTCCTCCACCATTAAATCATTCTCTTTTTATGGTGTGACCCTGTAGGTTCAATATTAAGCCGGTAGTAGAAATAAATAATAATAAAACTATTTTATCATTATTTATATAAATTATCTAATTTATTAAATATGATTAATTAATTAATCATATTTATTCTACATCGTGAGGGATACTTCTCAGCATATCGCGACTATCCGGATAATATGAATTCACTGCTTAGAATACCAAGAACCTATTCAGTGAATAGTTACCGTACAATAAACTCCTTCTACCCTACAATGTCCCGATTAAATACAAGGCATGGATCTCGTGTTAAGCCTATCTAATTCAATCACTTGCTTACCATTTACTATGCTTAGTTCTATGCAAATTAGAAACTCCTTTCTAATTTCATTCACTCTGGCCAGAGATTCCTGAACTAGCATAAGTGGATCAGCCTTGAACATTCGCTTCCTTCACTGGAAGGGGTAGATCCTTTATTGATCATACATTATCTTCGTGTACAAATTCCTATACCCAGTAGAGCCCTAATAATTGTCTCTGGAGACTAAGAACCAAACCAAAGCATAGTTCAGTGTACACAAGATGACTATGATGACCTCAAGTCTAAGGATACTTGTACAACTATCACTATGTGAACAACTGCTGACACGTGAGTGAACTCCATCAGTTGTTCAGCTGTGCGAGTCATGTTCAGTGAACTTATTCTATAATAAGCACCTACATACTAGCTATAGTGCCACTACACAAATGTCTATGAGAACAGACATCCTTCATAATGAAGCAAGCATAGTATGTACCGATCTTTATGGATTATTAATTATCAGTTAGTAATCCTATGACCAGGAACTATTTAAGTTTAGAGTTATCATCTTTTAGGTCTCACTATTATGATCTCATCATAATCCATAAAAGCTTTACTCTAAACTACGGTATATCTTATTTAAACACTTAAATAGATAGAGCCCGTAATAAAAACAAAACAAGTCTTTTATTAATATCAATGAAATCAAAACAGATTACACAGGAAGTTATTCCTAAATCCTAATACATGATTGGACTTAGGACATATTCCTTTAACATTTACGTGTAGAGAAGAATTATTATGCCAATAACGGGATTGCTGCGGGGATATTAAATCAAAGGCGGAAAATCTATATACATGATACATTTCGAGTCCGAGATTTTGGCATGAATTGGAGTAATTAGCAAACCGTGTGAGGAAAATTAACTAGAGAAACAAGAAAGTAAAGCTGCATGTATCAGATGAGGCAAATGATCGATTGGACAATGAAGGCGAATGAAGAAATTCTTAATAATAACCAGATAATCGATTAAAACGTTATGAAAATGAAGCATATCTCAATCATGTAGAAGATATTTGTCATGATGATTCAAGATCGAAGAAATGCTAGTTACGAATAAACTTTAAGTGTGTTCATTAAGGGATGATTGGGTTTTCCCACTCAAGTAAGTGAGTTGTGGTAAAATTTATGCTTGTAGCAGGGACGACAAAGAAGGTTCGATATGGAAAGACATAAGGGAAGATGAAGTTATGGTGTTTTAATTGCAACAATTTTTAAGATGTGAAGCTTTAAAACCAAATGAACTCATTCGCAAGATTTTAAGAATGTTGGTTGAGACCAAGTGTTGGTCATCAGAGGTTGAACAAGTTAATTAATAAGAACAAGTGTATATCGCCAAGGATGGACGAATTCCTAATTGGAGAGCTTGATTTGAAACATGAACTAGAAGAATTCTAGAATAATTTATAATTATACTCAGTATTGATATTCCGTTATAATCAGAAGATATGGGAAATAACATGGTATCATCAGAATTGTTTGCTATAATCCTAGGTTGAACTAAAATATGGGTTGTACTGGTTAGTATTATATGCGGTGGTGACATAATGAATTTAGAAGGTGGCAGTGGATTGGTATATTTGAAGGTTGATGATTGTTTGGTTGAGTGATTATTGGTTGCCTGATTGATTGTTGGTGTCGGCTTAAGCCCGACTGGTAGTCAATAATATAAAGGAGATGCTGCCCAAATTTTCAGAAATTACCCTACTTTTAAAGATAGAAAGTATACTTCCGTGTGTAATTGATATTCATGTTGATACTCCAAACAACTGTGATCTCGGTTCTTGAAAGAGATTGTTACGGCCAATACGACTATATGTAATTGGTTTTTGATTTCATTTAGCTAGTCATCACTTGGTACAATTGATCAATTAGGTAAGTTAATTGGTTAATTTTACCAATTAATGGCTAGTTAGATGGAAATTGATTCCAATTAGATTAAGTCAAATTTTGATGTAACTTTCAAATCCGAAATCAAAACAATAAGGAATTGGGGAGAAGTAAGGACGCTGGCAGAATTTAAAAAATTTCTGCAAATATGTGAGTTTTTACTTGGATAAATACGCTTTCATAATGGACAAGAGAAATAAAAAGTTAATCGTATGGACAAGTGAGAAGAATGTTTCCAAGAGCTAAAAATTTAAGATAAAGCAACGAGAAGAAAAGAAGAAGGGAGGTGGAATAAAGTAGAGATTAATAACTACACCAATATGGATTTCATAAGACGGTCAGGGAGATTTTATCATCTACAATAAAGTTTTATCAAAGAACGTCTTATTTCCCAAATTGTTGTGATAATCATACAATAAATGATTTGTTAAGTATTTCTGTTTTGGATAAAGTGTGAGATACAGTTTTAATTCAGTTTCCAATTGATGTTGATACTTAGGTTATTGTTAAATATCGAAAGTGGTATTAATAAAGATGATTGATGTTTACTTCAGAATGGGATCTTGTGAGCATCAAAGTTCGTATTAATATCTAATTTGATATGATAACAAAACGAGTATTAATGTCAAAAGTTCAGTTTTGAATAAGCTATGAGAATGAAGAACGGAGATAGAAAAGGAAGTGGAATCAAAAGGGTGATAAAGAAACTTTATAAGATGTTAGGAAAAGCAAACGTAGTAACAGATGCATTAAGAAGAAAGGAAGGACTGAACATGTTGACAGTATCAGAAGAATTATACAAGGAATTCTATAAGTGGAATTATAAGTCAGAGTTTGCAAGTCTAACAATGCAAAGATGTATAGTATGACTTTTCAGCCGGAATTGCTAGAGAAGAATATAGGATTCCCCCAGTGACAGAATTGAAGAATGTAATTTGACAAGAAGCTCACAACCCAAGATATTCAATCTATCCATGTAGTACTAATATGTATGGAGATTTAGAGGAAAATTATTGGTGGCCATATATGAAGAAAGAAATGATGGGATAGAGTAGTAGATGTTACATGTATCAAGGAGTTAAGGCGGGACATTAAAGACTAGATGGGTATACTTCACCAAGAAATGTCATGGTGGTGCCACCTGAGAACCAAAGGTGAGGAAAGCATTAATTGCATTATTATTGATAGGTTATTCAAACCTAATCATTTTCATTTATCAATAAACAATTTGACCAATAAATGGGTTAATTGTTGCTGGAAGAAATGATGGTACATCATCAGATCCAGAAATTTATTGTAAATGATCAATATTGTTTAATGTGAGATTTGACGGGAGTATACAGAATATACCTGTCAAACCAAAATGGTATATACCACTCCTAGATGAACGTGCATTAAGTAAGGAGGAACTAAAAAGATAGGAATTTGGTTATACAACAATAACTCAAGAGATTCAAGCTACTCCGAAGGTATGATACGAGACATAGATGTCAAAGAAGACTCTCTGATAGTATGGCATAAAGAAAGAATAAACGTTATATGTGATTAGACGTCAAGGAACGCATTGCAGTCAGTCTCATATGAGAACTCCTTTGAACCAAAATAAATGATAATATAGGTTAAAAGTATGCTGGTGATGCCTCCAGGTTAGTGTACTTTCTTTAAAATGGTAAGAGATCTTCGCTCGATAAACATCCTCGATTGTGTTTCAAGGAAAATGAAATATGATGATAGTTTGTGCGTCAGTCATATGCAGTCAAAATTTTCTCGTTAATTCTTAACTCTGTAGTAATCTCGAGAACGTTAGAAATCGAATACGCCATGGTTCCAGTATATCAATCGTAGATGAACGAGAAGATTAAAAGAACGATTAAAGAGCCTGGAATGCGAGTGGAAGCGATTATGAACTAAGTTAACTGAATAGAGAAACATGTAGGAATGGGGTTCAATAACCAATAGCTATTACAAACGTTCATGAGCACGAATTACTAGAACTACAAAGAAAAGCTAATTAGTAAGCATTATGCTGGTCCTTTTGAGACAGTAAAATAGTCAGGATAAGTGTAAGTAAGTTGGCTTCACCGCCACACGTTTAGCAGATTCATAGGGTATTTATGTGTGTATACTCAGGAAGAGTAATTTAGCTCCATTATATATAAAATGGAGACTCGAGTTGAGTTATATGAGCAACAGATAGAATATGATGTCAGCGAGAGGTTATTAGGTAATGGTTGATGCTGCGAGTAAAAGTTTATGAAAAGTTGTAAGGTTGAGGAATCAACCCGAGAAAATGAGAGTAAGATACTTGAAGGTATCACTATCGGATCCTTAGAGTGATTCTGAGGACGGAATCCTTTTAAGGGGGAAGGATGTAACATTCGGGATATCGCGTGTAATTATTCTTATCAATAAATAATTTTTATATGATTATTATGTGATTTTTGGAAAATTATCTGATGATTGGTGTGGATATGTGGATGCTTATATGTGATAAAGTATAAGTATGTTAATTTTATTATGACCAGAATAAAATATAGATAATTACGGTATTTTTCTGGTAATTTTTGGACTATTATATATTTTATATTGATTTATGAATTTATTAATTATTTTCTGAATAATTACAAAATTATTTTATAAAGCCGAGAATCGTCCGACTTCAACCGTTTTTACGTTTTTACAACCCGAAACTCCTCCGAAAACTCCTTCCTGACCTAATCTGGTAATTCCGGACATTTTCCGTATTTTGACTTTTTCGATTCGGATTACGGTTTGACCCGTGCGCGGCCCAGCGCAAGATTTTCGATACGATAATCATTTCGGTGAATCAACAAACCCCGTATTCTCGAAAGACATGATATTATTACATTATTATCATATATAGTGTTTTATAAAAAGCCCGGTTGGGATTATTATCCAAAACTGATATCAAATCGGATCGTTATTGCAGTTACTTAGCGGCTAAATAACTAATTTAACGATCCAAAATGATCCAGAACAAACCAATATTCCGTAAATATAAATAGCATATTTCTTATTTCATTTTATTCATTTATTCATTTACAACTAGTAAAAATATAGTAATTACAGAGAAAAACCCTAAAAATGATACGTTCTTAAGAATCAAACGTATGAACGAAGGCGTTATCGAACTCCGATTCGGGCATGCAACATATCAAAACGAAGCTCTCGAAATCTTCTTTTTGAATCAACCATTTTTTTTGTTCTTAATATTTTTGATATGATTTGATGGCATAATTGTGTAGATAATATTTTTCTGGTCAATTTGGTATATTATATGTCAAAAATTGAGTTCAATAACATGTCCAAATTGATGTTTGATTATCGAAATAATAAAATTAGGGTTTATATATTTTAAATGTTCTTAATTGATTTTTAGGAACTTTTGATTTACTAAATCTGGGTTGAAATCACTTGAACCATCATGTAGATCACGTAAAAATGAATTGATTCGTATATTCGATTATATTGTTTGATTCCTGAATCGATCTCGTCGGGAAGTGGGTTGAACCGGCGGCGTATTTTTCCGATCGCTTTTCCGATCGATTTACTGGTTGGTTTAACAAGATATGAGCATGAATGAATTCCTGACAATATACTCTACAATTCTGCACCTTTTCGTGCTGTTCTGGGCAGGATTGGGCGTTGCCGAAAAAGCTCGGACCGCCGTTAATGGCGTCCGACCGGCAACTGGGGACGAGAAACTTATAGAACAACCACTGTACTTTTCCCAGACTTACAGTTTAGTCCCTCATGTTTTAAAATTTTATAAAAGAGGGATTGCTGTTTAATCTATTTTTAAAAATGATTTTTGTATTATTTTAAAAATCAGAAAATTGTTTATTAATTATTTTAAAATTCAGAAAATTGTTTATTAATTATTTTAAAATTCAGAAAATTATTATAATTATTTATTTATTCAAAAATAAATTAAAATTATTTTATTAATTAATTTTAATTAGTTTTTAATCATTTTAATTGATCGATTAATTTATAATTAATTGATCGATTAATTTTTAATTAATTGATTAATTAATTAGTTAATTATTAATTAATTTTAAATGATTTAATAATTAGATTTAATTATTTAAAATTGATTTAAAAATTCCGAAAAATAGTTTCAAGCTTCAAAATATTATTTAAAATTATTTTCAAGGCTCGATAATTATTATAAAATTATTTTAAAGTCAGATTCGGGTGTTCAAACCTTATTATTTAATTATAAAATGATTCGGAGTTAATTCCGAAAAATATTCAAAAATTTGTAACAAATATCTGAAAGATCATTTTAACCCCGAATCTTCTTTGAAAAATTATTTTGATCAAATATCTTGCATGCTATGTGCTACGTACTATCTGATTGATGTGTTATATGCCTATATGTTTATTGTTTGACTATTTTAGTCATAACTTTTAATCCGTAAATCGGATTTGGGTAAAACGAAGGGAAGATGAAAGCTTATGGCGTCTATGTAACGATTAGAATAATACGAGTATGAATAACTGATAGATACTTGTGATGCCTAGCAGAGTCATCAAGGAATAGAAAAGGAAATCAGTGATCCATAAATAGAATCAAAGCGTAAAAAGAGAAGGAAATTGATTGATAAATAGAAGCAAGGCATAGAAAGAGAAGAAAAGTGGTTGATGAATAAAACTGTTAGATGAGTACAAGTAAAGTGGAAATTGTCGGTGGCAAGGCAAGTACTTCTGAACCTTTTTCAAGATATATTGCAAATATTTTCGAACTGTTTCATAATATGTCGCTATTATTCAAAATAACTCATGTTTTATACTGCAAGCACTTTAAACTATTTAACCTTGAACCCTGATTCTTATTGATCTTAAGCCATAAGCCTTATCCTTCATAAACCATTGATTGTTGAATTCCCTGATACGAGCCATACACATACGATACTACTCCACAAATACATATCTACCACATACTGATTCTGATATTGAATTTCTTAACATACCAACCCTTATTCCTAGTTTAACAGAAGACCAATTCTTGGACACCTTGAACCCTTGGTCTTCTACTTTCTGATTATTTCCTTGATTGAAAGCCAATCTTTTTGAATTCCTTGTTATACCTTCCTGGTATTGTGAATCATCCTATGCTTCAAGATAAATGTTGTTTATGATTCAGCTTATTGATTTACATTGGTTATCATTTTGAATTGTTTAGAATTGGATGGTTTTATAAATATGGACCATATTCGTGGTCGGACCAAATTCGTGGTCATAATAGGCCAATGCGTGCCTTGGATCCAGTATATAGAGCAAAGTTGAGAGCCTTGCTCGGGGTTAGTGCATAACTAATCAGTAGCCTAACCTTGGTTTTTAAAATGAAAAGTGAATATCCAATTCTAATCATTGCTTATTCAGAAACTAGATTCTTCTGAATCATTTCAGTTGGTAATTATTTAACCTCAGTTATTGCTATTATGACTTGCTGAGCTAGTTAACTCACTTTTGCAAATCTTTTTATGTTTTCAACAGTCGAAAAGGAAATTGTTGGTAACGAGGATTCCCAGTCCAGTGTGCGAGCTAAGATTCCAGGTTAAGTCGGATCGAGCTAGCAGGAGCTTTATATTATAGATGAGCTATGCAAGATTGTAAGAACGATATCATTATCAGTTGTAAGTTGAACTAGTTGGGATTTGGTATGATGTAATAAAGGATAAGGTTGTGGCTTATTTTCATACTTTAACCTGTTGCGATCCGTGGTTGTGTATAGAAGGGTCAATGCATATAATACTTTATATACAGGTTTAATTATGGTGGTGTGTGTTGTGAGCCCCAAACTTCTGACCCGGGTTTAGAGGGCGTCACAATGCATTAATCCTTGATATTGATATAGATTATATGTTTTTCTTCTCCTTTGATAAACCTCTATAGTTCGGAGGTAGATTCCAAGCCAAATATATCATGGAAATATTTTTATATAATACTCTTAAATTCTTTCTTTTTCTCTTCTTTTCATTTTAGTGTAAATTGAGAAGAACAACCCTTCCAGAAGGGGAGGTATTGTTGAATGACTATCTATATGTATGATAGAAGCCTAGTAGAATACCACATATTGTTTAATTTCTTGTCAAGTACTAAAGGCTGGCCCCCTTCTGTACTAACTATGTGATGTAGTAAGTGCTCATGATCATAGTGATCTCTCAATAAATTCTTTTACTTCCATATGATTGATCAAGGTTTTAAAGATAAAAGCGGCTAGGAAAGGAGTAGTATAAATGTGTTTGTCTTCGGGATCGAAACACGTTCGTGATACTAAGGTTGGCGCAATAATTAAAGGGTTATAGCCATAATAATATTAGGAATGGAAGATAATAATGCTTACAAACTTGAAAAGAATGAGTATTGAGAAGCGAAAGTTGTAGCGCTAGAAAATATGATGAGAGTCTGTGCGATAGACTTGAAAGAAATTTGGAATGATCACTCAGCACAGATTAAGTTTTCTTATGATAATAGATGATATGCCAGTATCGAGATGACGTCTTATGAGACCCTTTATGGAAAATAATTCTGATCTTCCTTTTAGCAGGATGAAGTTGAAGAGCGCAAGATGCAGGCCCAGCAGTGATCCAAAAACCCAAGGACATAATAGATCTAATCAGAGGGCGGCTGGTAGAAGCCCAAGATTGACAAAAGAAGTACACGGATGACCATTTGAGATTTTAAGACGTATTGTGAAGTTAGCTTATGAGCTAGCCCTACCCCCGAACCTGCAGCAAGTTCACAATGAGTTCCATGTGTCAATATTAAGGAAGTATAATCTGGATGCCAGACACATAGGGGAATACGAGCGCGTAGACATGCGACCAAACTCGACCTATGTGGAACAACTAGTAAGGTTATGGATCGAAAGGAGAAAGTGATTAGGAACAGGGTTATCAAACTAGTTGGAGTTTTGTGGCAGAACCATAATGTGGAAGAATCGACTTGGGAACTGGAAAGCACAATGCTAAGGAAGGTATCCCCAATTGTTTTTTTTCTGATTCCGGGACGGAATCCTTTTAAGGAGGGGAGACTGTAATAACCCTAATTTTTGGAAATTTTTTAAACCCTGATAAATAGTAACTTTTGCTGATTTTACTGATTAGAGAAATTTATCAGACCACACAATATAGGAGTATGTTATGGAAATTCTGAGATTGTATTAGTATTGCATAAAGTAAACGAGTGTATGTAAAGGTTTTCATAATTCGAATTCGAACACTTTGATTTTTCCCGAAAATTTACCAGATTCCGAAAGAATTAAGTACAAGGTAATGAGATCAAAAGGAATTAAAATCAAGGATTATAGTGGAGGATCATTAAAGGAATATAAGACATTAATAAGGGTTTAGGGAAGCCCAAGTAATAAGATCCTGAATATGATCCCTCAAATGATCAACGAGAACGAAAGTTAAAAGAACCGTAGAAGAAATAAGCGACCAAGAAACAAGCTTGCACAAGAATAAAGAGGGATTGAACAAGTGGACTACAATCATGGTGACCTCATCAAACCATAGGGAAGGGACAAGTGTCTTTCTAGTGATTTAAGCAAGTGATCCATGCATGATTAAGTAGATATTTTGCAAGATTCAACCACAACCAGGTGATTTAATCAACCAATTAACCAAGGTTAAAGCCATAACCAAAAAATTCATCACTATTATTGTTATTCCCAAACAATCTAAACAAGAATTATAGAAGGGGGGTTGAATGTAATTCTGGCTTCTTTTTGAAATTTAAGAATAATTCTTCTACAAATAAATAACTGTGTTCGGTTTGTAATGGTGCGGAATAAGAATATAACAAAAATCAAATCACAAAGCAATTAAATACAAGTATTTAAAAACTTTTGGGTGGATTGAATTTTTCCACCAGAGATATATATTAAGTAGAGAACTCTGTGATACAAATAGTACATAGCTGCTTACAAGTTGAACAACAAGAACTATAGAGAAATTCTTTACAGATTGTGCTTTTTCTATTTCTCTAGTTTTTGCTTTCTTACTTGGATATTTTTTAACTTGCTACTCTTGGTTTATATATCAACAAGATACATGATAAAAAGACAAGATAATAAGACAAACTATATCTAGTCTAACTTCATGCTGCTACACTTCTCTTTCCGGCATCTTTGAATATCATATGTTTAGCACGGAAATGGAAATTCTTCTTTGTTCTCTAAAACCTTCAAATAGGCTGCCACATTCTATTTGCATACAACCAAGGCATGTGACTGTCAAGTCACTATCAACTACTCTTTTAAGTTTGAACATCTGTTGGAACTCAGGTTGATCATCCGTCGAGACTTATGTTGATCATCTGTTGAAGCTTTGTAAATCATCCGTTGAGACTGTCTTCTTGATAGTTAACTCTACTTCATTTACACAAGATTACAAGTCATCTAATATTTACATTTAACCATCCTATCTTGCATATCAATCTAGTATTTAACATAACTTGGACAATCTACAACATCTAGTTCACTAAGTTATCCAAGTATGCAGGAATGTGCTACTAGTCTTATTGTTACATAAGCTACTCTTTCAATGGATGCTGAAAATGATCATCCGTTAAAAGCTACAAAATCAATTAACTAAAATCTACTAAGTGTTTTATTCAAGTTATCATCAAGCAAGTGTTGCAGTTTGTTGAAAAGTTTCACAAAAAAAGATTTGTAGAGTGTCTTACAGATCATTTTTCAAGGTGCTCCTCTAGACTGAGCAAATCAATAATCATTTCCTTGATTGCCTTGGCTTCTTTCCCAGCTTCACGTCATTCTCTTCAATCTGACTTTGGAGTTGTCTGAAAAATTCTGATTCATCCTCATTTGTTCGACCCAGTTTTTCTTGCATTTCTTTGAGAGTTTCATTGCTAGCAATCTTTAGCTGATCTTCCAATCTGAAGAATCTTATAATGTTCTTTTCATCCTTAAACTCCATGATCCAGTATGGCCTCAAATGCACCCTACCTTTAGTGAAAGGAATAGCCAATACTCTTGGGAATGCATTTGGTCCTCTTCAGCTATTTCTTATCTCCTCAATCTTGTTTAGTACCATTTTCTTGGCTACTATGTTGAATCCAAAGTTTTTCTTGATTGAGGAGAAGACAGTCACTTGAGTTGAATAGCCTTCATTGAGAATTCTGTGAAGTGGCCAAGTAAATTCCTTACCACCCTTGTACCTTAAGACTAGTGTCTCTGGAAGGTGCTAGTAGAAATCAATAGACCTGACTTCTTCAAGCTCATCTAGATAGAGATTTATGTCTGAAAACTCTTTAATGTCACATATGAAGAGTTGATCTCCTTTATTGACAGTAGGTTTGGGTTTTGCCACTTGCTTGGATTTGAGCTTTGTAGGCTTGACTGTTTTGACTACTCTTTCCTTTTTTTCCGTTATTTAGCAAAGATGGGAAGGTTTCGATCAGGAAGAGGCAAGTTGTCCCAATCTATAGGCTCATCCTTTGGAACAACATGATCACCACGGAAGGTGATGTTAGGATCAACCTTGAATTCAGCTTCCTTCACAGTAGGTATGGCTGATTGGCTTGAAGTTGTAGATTGAGCTGACATGTAGTCTTCCTTATCTTCATTAAAATCTAAATTCCTCTTTGCAAGGGTCTTGTATATAAACTTTCTTTTTATCTTCTTTGGTTCTTCTTTCTTTCCTTCAAGCAGATTCTTAGATGACTCAGTTGGTAATACAGCTTCTGTGATTGCAGGCTTCTTAGCTTGGTTCTTGGCATCTAAAGAAACTTGCTTTTGTTGTTGTTTGAGCCTCACATTTTCCTCTTTCTTAGCCTCTACAAAATTTGGGTGTCTAGCCACTACACAGATCAGTTTACCATTTCTATAGATTTTTGCAATCCTTTTCTTTAGCACTGAGTCTCTAAAGACTTTGAGGAAAGCTATAGACCTTCCAAGCAGCTTCTTTTCATCTGGCCTAGGGGTTTCATAAGATAGGTCCAGTGGATTCTTGTCTGAATTCTTTGGATAATTCCTTTTTGGTTGAAAAATTACACTGGCCTTTGGAGACTTGATTGATGAGGATTGACCCCTTTCCATGTTCCCTAGACACATTCCATTGACTGAAATTTGTCTCAAATTGGAGCTGTGAGAAAAGACCTTGTATTGCTTCTCAGTTTGACCAAATTTCTCTTTGATGTTTTCACCAAGCTTTTTCCATTGTGCATCTATTTCTTGCTCAACAGCTGCTACATCAAGTTGTTTGAATTTTTATTTGACTCCAACTTGGCAGCTGCTAACTTGGTTAGATCAACACTATCCAAGGCTGGTGGTTTAGAGAAAGCAATTGCTGGCACAATTACTTTACTGACTTGAATACTTAGCACTTTCTCCCCCTCGCTTGTTGACTCTCCTTAGATAATTGGAACAATTGAATCTTTCTCCCCCTTTTTGTTAGCATCAAGTTGAGTAGAGGTAGAGAGTTGTGCAGCCACCAACTGTTGAAGCAGACTAGTTTGAGCTTCTCGATTTTCAAGTATTTTGGCCATTGACTTCTCCATATTTGTCAGTCTAGAGTCCATGGCCTCAACCTTTCTGTTCAAATAAGCTTCCTTTCTGAGCTTTTGAGCTATGTCAGTCATGGTGGTTCCTGGAAGTCTAGCATCCAGCCTTGCAACAAAGTCTTATTCCACATTCTGACTTTATTGGAGAGCTTGAATCTTGTGCAATTGTAGAGATTCCAGGTGGCCTGAAAGTAGTCATTTGGTGCTAGCATTAGTGGATGCTTGAATTGTTGTTTGGGTGTCATGAATAAGCTTAAATAGTGTGGATTGGAGATGTAGATATGAGCATTCCTTGTGTAGCATCTATGATGGAGTTTCCGCATCTCTCCCTAAGCTCATGCTGTCATCCTCATCATCCTCACCATCATCCTTGGATGAGTCTTCATCCAACTCAAAGTCATTACCAGCCGTGGAGGGCATGGAAGTTATAGCATCCTTTTCTCTTTGCATAGAAGCAATAGTATGCACCAGGTTTAAAGTCTTCTCAGCATCCTCATTGCCTTGTCCAGCAAGAATTTGATATGCTGGAAGAGGATGAGTAAATGTGTCAACATCCAAAGAGATATAATCTATTACATCTTGATATTCTTGATGAAATGGTCTCTCTTTTTCTGCATCACTGACCTTCATTAACTCACTAGCAATGGGTTCCATCCTTATCTCTCCTGTACCTGCTTTTCTCTCATGTTCTCTCTGTTTCTGCATCAAGGGCTCCCCTTGGCATCCCACCCTCACACTCTCACCTTCACCTACTAAGGTGGGACTCCACTCACTCACTTTTGCCAAGCTGGAAGAAATAGCTTGCATACTTTCACTCTTTTCCTCTCCTTTTTCCTGAGAGCAACTCAGCCTCTCACTCAATTCACTTCCTTCCCTCAGTCCTAAGAGTGATTGCATCAAGGGCTCCCCTTGGCTTCTCACCCTCACACCCTCACCTTCACCTACTAAGGTGGGACTCCACTGACTCACTTTTTCCAAGCTGGAAGAAATAGCTTGCATACTTTCACTCTTTTCCTCTCCTTTTTCCTGAGAGTAACTCAGCCTCTCACTCAATTCACTTTCTTCCCTCAGTCCTAAGAGTGATTGTACAACTACTAGATCATCTGCTCTTGTAACAATTGTTGAGGTTTGAAGTGGTGTAGTGATATTCAACGGATAGGGAACATCCGTCAAAATAGTAGTTGAGAGTTTCAACGGATGACTGCTGTTAAGCACGTCCGTCGAGATACAATCACTTGTCAATGGATGAACAATATCCATTAAAATAGTGGAAATGAAAGAGTTTGAAGTAGAAACTACTGTAGAATCTGTGGTGATGATTTGATATTTTGCACATATATTTCAGTAGTCTTAGAAATAAATGGCAAGTGAGCCAACAAATCATCTAAAAGATGATGCTCACTTGCTTGCATTTTTGACTTCTCCACGAGAGTTAGAGATGGAGAATCAAGAATTGATGAATGAATCATATCTATATCCATTGAATGTGTGGGTGAGTTTGGTGTGTTCGATGCTTCTATAGTTAAAGATTTTGGCTGTGATTCTACATTTATTGGAGCCACATTAAACTGACTTTGAGAAGGTGCATGTACTGAGTCTTTGATTATAGTAGGCACTGTGAGTGCACCCTGTGTATCCCCAATGTGTTTAGATTTCTTCTTTCTATCATAGGTTTGGGGTGAGCTTGTGTCCCTTACCCTTTTGGCCCGTGCTCTTGGCTGAGAGGTTTGTTCAATAGTTACATCCTTTTGGGAGGATGCAACTAGCAATGAGCTAATGTCCTTATTAATAACTACAGTTTGTTGGGAAAATGTAGTGTGTCTAGGCTGGGATTCACTCACTTCTCCAACCTTATTCTTAGGGCTTCTTTGATGTTCACCCTATCCCTTACCAGCCTCACTTCCCTTCACACTCCCCTCTTGGTTTTTGGTGGATTTTACAACTAGCTTCTGTTGAGAGAAACTAGAGGGGGATTTCTTTGACTTGGGTTTTGAAACTTTTTGTTTTGTGGCTTGGGTAGGCATCTGTTTGGTCATTGTCACAAATGCCATTGCCACAGTTGTTTGCAAAGAAATAGGTTGAGAAGTAGTGGGAACAAAAGCATTTACCTCACTTACATGAGGTTGTTCCATGTTTGGCATGTATACAAGGGGAATATCCTTGTGATAATTTGACCTGTTAAGATCAGCACAAAACTCTTCTCTCTTGGACCCAACAAGCCAACTTGTTTGTTGGGTTCTCAATTGAGAGATTTTCAGAAACAAAGTTAGCTATCATCATGAAGAATCTAGCATAATAAATGTTCTTAGACCTCTTCTTTATATCCCCTAATTTACTTCCTAACTCATACATAACAGAAGTACTAAAATTAAAGTACTTATCACTAAGGAGCATGTAAAGCATGTGAACAATTGAGTAAGATATATCATTAAAATTACTGACTTTGCTGGAAAACACTTAATTCAAAGAATCACACAAGAAATTACATTCTTTTCTAAGGCCTAGTCTTCTAACTTCACATAACTTAGTGGCAGTTAGAGCATTACCCATAAAGACTAGCATTTTACTCACATCAGTGTCAGTGTGTGGAGCAGATGTGTTATTTTCAGGCAATTTAAAACATTTTTCAATTGCATCACAGTTAATAGAGTGTTCATTACCTTTGAGAGTGAAGGTAATAGTCTTGTCCCTTGAATTGAACACAGCTATAGACCAAATTTCCTCAACAACTTCACAGTAAATGGTTGGAGACTCAAGCATGGCATAGCTTAATTTGTAGTTTAGTATGAAGTCCATCATCTTGTGATAGTCTTCAAATACCGGAATTTGCTTGTTCACCAGAGCCACAAAGTTGTTCTTTTCATAGAAGAACCCAGTTGAAAACATGACTTTGACTAAGGGTGCCAATTCTGTGATTGAAATTAGTTGCAGAGAGAGTTTTTTGTTTTGGGGAAGAAGAAGTTAGAGAAATTGCTTTGAGAGAGATAAAAACAAAGAATAGAAATGTAATTAGCTTTTATACTTTCTCAGAAATAAACTGTTAAAAAGTAAAAAGTATAATAAAGTGACCAATCAAATTAACCCAAAATAGCTGTTTAAAAATAAGAAAAACTGTCACAATTCTAAGATTATCCGTTGAAATATACATAAAGACTATAAGTAAATTCGATGAATAATGCTCAAAGTTAACGGCTATGTTATACCCAAACAATGCAAAAAGAATTACAGAAGGGGGGGGGGGTTGAATGTAATTCTGGCTCCTTTTTTAATTTTAAGACTGTTTTTACTTAATATATAACAGTGTTTAATTTTGCAAGAAGTGCGGAATAAAACTTGAATTGAAATCAAAACAAAAAGTAATAAAACACAAAGCTTTAAAACTTTCTGGTGGATTTGAACTTATCCACCAGAGTATATATTAGTATGAGAACTCTGTGTTGCTTGAATAGCACACAGCTGCTTACAACATGTTAGTCCCTTAACAATATAGCAAGAATTACAGAAGAGGGGGTTGAATGGAATTCATGAACCTTTTTCTTGAAATAAAAATGTTCAACTCGATTATAGATATATTTGTTTTGATTAGCACAATGCGGAATGTAAACTTAATTGAATCAAAATGTAAGTAATTAAAAACAAGAGTCTTTAAAAACTTTCTGGTGGATTTAAACAATTCCACCAGAGATATATATATAATATATCGAGAGGACTCTGTATGCAAAAATGCTCACAGCTGCTTACAAATGGAACTACTGAGAATACAGGAAATGCTAATGATTCTGCTTACAAAGATTTCTCTGTTTTGTGTTTTTCAGCTTTCTCAGTTATTTTTCTATTTGCTACTCTCTTGGTTTATATAATACCAAGATTACAAAGTCAAAAAGACTGAACAAATATAAAATCTAACAGTCTTAAGCTTTGCTGCTTTTCATCCTCTATTACCCAGTTAATGGGCTTCCATAGTGTGTTTGTATACATCTCGACGGCTGTGTGTCAGCTTTCACTGTTCAACTGTTGTTTGAATTCTTCATATGATCATCCGTCGACTTTCAGAACATCCGTTGATGATTTAATTGATCATCCGTCGACTGCTATATTAAACATCCATTGATAGTTATTTGATCATCCGTCGATGGCTTTGTTAATCATCCGTCGGTAGCTATTTTGGCACTTGACTCTATATCACTTATGCAGAATTACAAGACATCATTTATGTACAATTAATCAACCTATTCTGCATATCTAGTTAAAGTCAACATGACTTATATGCTACTACAGATTCTATACAAAGGTGCATACATAACTGTGCTACAAACTTATTATTACATAAGCTACTCACTCGATGGATAATAAGTTAATTATCCGTCGGGACTATAATGAGTTATCCGTCGGGACTATAATTCTTATCCGCCGAGTGCTACATAATTTCACTATATAAAATCTACTTAGATGTTTTGTTTATGAAATCATCAAGTACACAACATATGCACAACAATCTCCCCCAATTTATGTCTACTGGAATTGTAGCCATAAATTAAGAGATACTTGATGATAACAAAACATCCTGAACATATATCTTTAAAGATAAGTAGATAAAACTGAAAGTGCTTCAATTAATTAAAATGAGCAAGGTTTGGCTCACAGTCAATTCAAGATGCTCCCCTAGCCTGAGTAGATTTTTCTAGTTCCTTGAAGGTCTGGATCTTCTTCCAAGCTTTCTGTTATTTTCTTCAATTTGATTCTGGAGCTGCCTGTGGAATTCTAGTTCATCAGATTCTGAGAGATCTAGCTTTTCTTGCATTTCCAAGAGAGTCTCATTGCTAGAGATACTCAATTGGTCTTCTAATCTGAAGAATCTTCTTACACCCTTGTCATCCATGAATTCCATCAGCCAGTAGGGCCTTAGATGCACTCTTCTCCCTGTGTATGGGATGATTAGAGTCTTTGGGAATGCATCTTTAGCTCTAACACTCCTCGGCTCTTCAATTTTCTTCAATACTAGTCTTCTTGCAGTTACATTGAACCCAAAGTTTTTCTTGAAGGATGAATAGACTTTAATCAGCACAGCTTGACTTTCTTGAAGAATCCTGTAAAGTGGCCACTGAATCTCCCTTCCTCCTTTGTACTTGAACACCAACCTTTCAGGTAGGTTTCTGTATGCATCAATTGCCCTTACTTCATCCAGTTCATCCGGATAAAGATTTAGATCTGAAAATTCTTTGATGTCACACAAGTACAAGTAGTCTCCCCTGTTGACCTTGGGTTGAGCTTTAACTACTGACTTGGATTTGAGAGGTGACAGCTTCACTTTCTTGACTGCCCTTGACTTTGTCCTTTTTGGCTTGCTAAGGATTGGTAAGTTAAAGTCAGGAATTGGTATTTTATCCCACTTTATTGGCTCATCCTTTGGCACAATAGGTTCACCATGTATGTTCCTGTAGGGATCCACCACCCTTATGTCTTCAAATACCACAGAGGGATTTGATGCTTGAGTTGTAGATGGAGTGGATTCCTTAGGAAATTGATCTTCCAATTCCTTATCAACAACTTCCAGTTTCCTTTTTGTTCTTCTAGCCAATTCTTTATTCCTTGGGGATTTCTTCTGTTCTTCAATTTTCTTCTTTGATTCAGTAGCTTCAGATGGTTGAGAGGGAATTTGCTGAGAAATTTTACAGCCTGTAGCTTGGCCAAGATAGAAATATGTTCTTTCTTTTGTTTAGACTTCTTTGCATCTAGATCAGCTTGCCTCTTTTCCTGCTTTAATCTGGCTTTTTCTTCTTTCTTTGCTTGAGCAAATTGTGGATATCCAGCTACCACACAAATTTCCTTTCCATTTCTGAATATCTTAGCAATTCTCCTTTTTGAAGCTGAATCAGCTGGATCTTTATAGAAGACAATAGATCTTGACAAAAGCTTCTTTTCATCAGGCTTGGGTGTCTCGTACACAGTGTCCATAGGGTTCTTCCAAGATGATTTTGAATAATTTGCCCTTGGTTTAAGAATTATTTCAGCCTTTGTAGACTTGATGCAGGAAGATTGTCATTTTTCCAGATAGTTCATGCTCATCTCATTCACACTGATTGGCTTGACATGAGAGTGATGGATGGCTGACTGAACTGGCTCCTTAACTAGTTCAAACTTTTTCTGTATCTCCTCATCAATCTTATTCTAGTTGATCAAACTCAACTTTCCTTTTTCAGCAACTTTCAAATTTGCTGCTGCTGCTTTAATTAGATCTATACCATTTGCAACTGTTGGCTTGGAGACTGTAATTGAAGGTACAATTACTTTGCTGATTTGTACTTAAAGTTTCTCCCCCTCAGTTGGTCCTTTCTCCCCTTACTTGATTCTCTCTCCCCCTTTTTGTTATCATCAAGTTGAGGAGTTAGGCCTTGTGCTTTAGCTAGTTGCATGAGAAGATTTGTCTGAGTCTATTGATTTTGAAGAAGGATAGCCACTGAATTCTCAATAACTTGAACTCTGTTTTCCAGCTTGGCTAGCATCTTTTCAGAATCTGATTCTCTCCTCAATCTTAGTAATAGATCTTGCATGGTACCATATGGCATTACTGAATCCAGCTTCTTAGAATTGTATGTCTTCAAGTCAGCTATATCTCTTTTTAGTTCATCCACACTCATATTTTGTCTTAAGTGCTGGATCTTCATGAGATGTAGAGAGTCTAGGTGAGCTTAAAGAATAGCCTTGGTACCAGCATCTAAAGTTTCCTGAAGGGCCTTTTTAATAACCATCACTTGCTTGACCAAAGACACATCAAATTGTCCTGGTGTAAATTCCTTTGTCCATGCCCATGCAGGTAAATTTAAAATAGAACTTGGGCCTTCATCTCCCTCTAAGTTCATGCTTCCATCCAAAGAAACAGAGTCATCATCATTAGAATTTACTCCAAATTCTTCAGATGGCTCACCAGCTTGAGAAGGCATCCTATTGACAACAGCTTTATCTCTTTGAAGAGATTCTGAGGTGTGTACTAGATTCAAGGTCTGTTCTGCCTCCACATTGCCCTGAGCAGCCAACAATTGATAGGCTGACACGGGATGAGTAAAAGTGTCAGCATCCAAGGAAATATTATCAATTTCAGCTTTGTAATGTTGCTGAAATTGTCTTCCCTTTTCAGCATCATCCACAATCATTGACTCAGTAGCAATGGCTGGATCCACCCTTATTTCTCCTGTACCTGCCTTTCCCTCATAATCTCTCTTTTGTTGCATCAGGGTCTCACCCTGGCTCCCCACCCTCACACCCTCACCTTCACCTACTAAGGTGGGACTCCACTCTCTCACTTTTGCCAATCTTGAATAAATGGATTGCTGAGATTCACTCTTTTCCTCTCCTTTTGCCTGGGAGCAACCCAGCCTCTCACTCAATGCACTCTCCTCTCTCGGTCCTAAGAGTGTCTGTATTACCACTAAATCTTCTGCACTAGAAATAATTGAAGTTTGAAGTTGTGCAGAGACACTCGACGGATAAGTGATATCCATCGGGTGAGTGGTAAAGCTATCCGACGGATAACTGCTGTTAAGCTTATCCGTCGAGATACAATCACTACTCGACGGATGAGCAATATCCATCGAGAGAGTAGAAATGAATGAGGTGGGAAGAGAAACTATCGTGGACTCTGTGTTGATTGAAGTTATTTGAGGCACAGATGTCACAATAGTATATGAAAGAATTGGCAAGTGAGCCAACAAATCATCTTAAAGATGATGCTCACTTGCACTAGATTTTGGCTTCCCCAACAGAGTTAAAGAAGGGGAATCAAGAATTGAAGTGTTTATCATATCCACTTCCAGAGAGTTTGTTGGTGAGTATGGTGTTTCAGAGGCTTCTATTATAAGAGATTTTGGCTGTGACTCCACGTTTATTGGACCACATCAATCTGAATTTGAGAAAGTGCAGGGACTGTGTCTTTAGCACCAGTTTGCACTGTGTGTGCCCTGTGCATCCCCAGTTGTTTTGGATTTCTTCTTTCTTGTGTAAGTTTGGGGTGAGCTTGTGTCCCTAACCCTTTTGGCCTGAGCTCTTGGCTGATAGCTTTGTTCAATAGCCACATCCTTTTGGGAGGATGCAGCTAGAAGTGAGCTTTTGTTCTTTTTAAGCACTGCAGTTTGTTGGGAAACTGCAGTGTGGCTAGGCTGGGATTCACTCAACTCTCCAATCTTATCCTTGGGGTTTCTTTGATGTTCACCCCTTCCCTCACCTAACTGACCCTCCCTCACACTCCCCTCTTTGGCTTTGGTAGATTTTTCAACTGGTACCTTTTGAGAGATACCAGAGGGGGTTTTCTTTGACTGGGTTTGGAAATTACAGTTGTTTTGGCAGCTTTGGTAGGCAACTATTTGGTCATTGTCACAGTTGCCATAGCTACTCCTGAACTCAAAGAAATTGAGGAGATTGGAATAGTTGAGGGTATGGATGAACTTACCTCACTTACCTGAGGTGTCTGCATTACAGGAAAGTAGAACATTGGCACATCCCTATGATGGTTGGCTCTGTTCAAATCTGCAATGATTCTTCTCTCTTGAACCCAACAAGCTAATTTGTTGTTTGGGTTCTCAAGTACAATCTCTTGACAAAGATGGTTAGCCAATAACATAAAAAATCTAGTATAATATACATTCTTTCCCCTTTTGGCTAACTCACCTAGTTTAAAACCTAACTCATACAAGACAAGGTCACTGAAATTGTAAAATTTATCTGTAACTAGCATGTATAGCATGTTAAGCATGGAAATGTTCACAGAATCAAAATTACTGATTTTTCCAGAGAAAACTTTAGTCACAACATCACACATGAAACTCCATTCCTTCCTAAGACCTAATCTTCTAATATCACTTAGCTTAGTAGTAGGAAGTGCATAATGCATGGAATTAAGCATATTGATAATATCAGTGTCAGTGTGTGGTGAAGTTACATTATCATCAGGAATTTTTAAACATGCTTTTATCATATCACTATTGATACATAACTCATTACCTTTGATAGTTAGAGTGATGGTTTTGTCAGTAGAGTTGTAGATTGCAGAGGTCCACATCTCTTCAACAACTTCACAAAAAATTGTAGGTGATTCTAGCATGGCATAACTTAACTTGCAGTTCTTCACGAAGTCCATCATCTTGTTATAGTCTTCTGATTGCTGAATACCCTTATTGACCAAAGCAGTGAAGTTGTTCTTCTCATAAATGAACCCAGTCTGAGACATAATCTTTACTACAGGTGCCATTGTTAGAGAGTGAAAGCTTGAAGAGAAAGAGGATATTTGCTTGAGAGAGAATAAAATAAAAGCAGTTGAATTTGAGAATGATAAAAGAAAATAATTGGAATGAAATAAGCTTTTATACTATCTCAAAAACAATGGATGAAAATAATAAAGAAAAGTAAATTACCCAATAGAAATTGCCTAAAATAGCCGTTTAAAAATAAACTGTAAAAATTCCACCCATTATCCGTCGTGTAATACTTACAAACTGTAAGTATACTCGATGGATAATGTTCAGGGAATTAACGGTTAAAATTTAGACACTTCGACGGATGAGAATAAACTGTTATCCGTCGAGTTTTAAAAGGTTCCAGAAAAGTAATTGATTTTTATTTGCAAATAGTATATCGACGGATGACTCAACTCGATGGATAATGGTTATCCGTCGAGATGCAAATTTTGACTTAGCCAAAATTTCATCCATTACTAAAAATCAGCTAAATTTCTGGCTACTTTTCAACTTGCAAAATAACTCAGATAAATTCAAGAGTAATTAAGCATACCTAACTCACTTACCAACCTAGAAAAGGTGGATTCATCCAGTGGCTTGGTAAAGATATCTGCAAGTTGCTTCTCACTTGGAACAAAATGTAACTCTACAGTACCATTCATTATATGTTCCCTTATGAAATGGTACTTGATGTCTATGTGCTTTGTCCTTGAATGTTGCATTGGATTTTCAGTGATGGCAATTGCACTTGTGTAATCACAGAAAATAGGAATCCTCTCAACTTGCAAACCATAGTCTAGCAATTGATTTTTCATCCATAAAATCTGTGCACAGCAACTGCCAGCAGCAATATATTCAGCTTCACCTGTAGAAGTAGAAACTGAATTTTGCTTTTTACTGAACCAGGACACAAGCTTGTTTCCTAGAAATTGACAAGTTCCTGTTGTGCTTTTTCTGTCAATTCTGCAACCTGCATAATCTGCATCTGAATAACCAGTTAGATCAAAACCAGAATCTCTAGGATACCAAATGCCAAGTTTTGGTGTTCCCTTGAGATATCTGAAAATTCTCTTAATAGCTATCAGGTGAGACTCTCTAGGATCAGCCTGAAATCTAGCACATAAATATGTAGCAAACATTATATCTGGCCTACTAGCTGTTAAGTACAGAAGTGAGCCAACCATACCTCTATAGCTTGAAATATCCACAGACTTTTCAGTAGTGTTTAGTTCAAGCTTAGTTGCAGTGGCCATGCGAGTTTTTGCAGATGTGCAATCCATTAGATCAAACTTCTTTAAAAGATCAAAAATATATTTAGTTTGACTAATGAATATTCCATCACTAACTTGCTTAACTTGTAAACCAAGAAAGTAAGTTAGTTCTCCCATCATACTCATTTCATACTTACTTTGCATCAGTTTGGCAAACTTTTTACAAAGTTTCTCATCTGTAGAGCTAAAAATAATATCATCTACATAAATTTGAACAAGTGTGCTAGAGCCATTAACATTTCTGAAAAATAAATTTTTATCTACAGTACCTCTTGTGAAGTGATTTTCCAAAAGGAACTTTGATAAAGTGTCATACCAGGCTCTAGGTGCTTGCTTCAGTCCATAAAATGCTTTCAGTAGATAATAGACATACTCTGGAAAATTTGGATCTTCAAAGCCAGGAGGTTGACTAACATACACTTCAACCTCCAAATCTCCATTCAGAAAGGCACTTTTGGCATCCATTTGATAGACCTTGAAATTGGCATGGGCTGCATAGGCTAAGAAGATTCTGATGGCTTCAAGTCTTGCAACAGGAGCAAATGTTTCATCAAAATCTATTCCTTCTTGCTGGCAATAGCCTTTAGCAACCAATCTGGCTTTGTTCCTTACTACTATGCCATTTTCATCCATCTTGTTTCTGAATACCCATTTGGTGTCTATTGGATTCTTTCCTTTAGGCTTGGGTACCAGCTTCCAAACTTTATTCCTTTCAAATTGGTTTAGCTCTTCCTGCATAGCTAAAATCCAATCAGGATCTAACAACGCTTCTTCTACCTTCTTTGGTTCTTCCTTCGACAGAAAGCTGCTGTATAGACATTCTTCCTGAGTTACTCTTCTTGTTTGAACTCTAGAAGAAACATCACCAATAATCAGTTCAAAGGGGTGATCTTTTGTCCATTTCCTTGGTTGAGGTAGATTAGCTCTAGATGAAGAGACCTCAATGTTGTCTTGATGTGTGATTGAGTTTTGATTGCTAGAAACTTGTAATAACCCCAATTTTTGGAATTTTTGAAACCCTTATGAATAGTGCTTTTGTTGATTATGCTGAATAAGAAAACTTTTCATACCACACTATGTAGGGGTTCTTTTATTGATCTTCTGAGATATTATTAGTACTCTATGTGGTATATAAGTGTATGTAAAGATCGTCAGAATCCAAATTCGAACACTTTGATTTTTCCCGAAAATCCACCAGATACCGAAAGAATTGAGTATAAGGTAACAGGATAAAAAGGATTTAAATTTAAGGATTATAAGAGAGGATCATAAAAGGAATATAATGTATTGAGAAGGGTTTAGGGGAACCCAAGTAATAAGATCCCGGGTATGATCCCTCAAACGATAAACGAGTCGTAAAGCAATTAAACGACTAAGGATCAAGCTTGGGCAAGTAGCTAGGGGATTAGCAAGAACAATACAAGTATTAAAGCACCTAATTAACAAGGATTAAACTTAATGAAAAGCTTCCACCATAAGAAGAAGACAAGTGGCAAGAGTGATGCAAGCATGGTGACATAGGCTTGCTTACATCACTTTCCACTAACTAATCAAAAGTTAGCCAAGCAAATATCCACCTACCATTCCAATTACACCACAAAATAAGTCAACACAAGCAAGCTTTTTCTCTCCCCATCAATGAAAGCTCTCGGCCCCTTTTTAAAGAAAACAAAACCATACTTCTTCAAGCTCTAAATTCTCAAGATAATTACTAAAGCTTCCTTACATGTTGGTGAATACTTGGTTTAAGTTTGAGAGCCAAACTCCATCCCTAGCTTGTCTAATAAAATCATCAAAGAAGATGATGAATAGTAACTTGAAGAACAAATTTTGATTTCTAGATTTTATTTGTAAGATCAAGATGGTTTAAGGATCGATATAGGCTCCCATAGGCATTCAAAAGACTTTGCATGGATTCAAAACTCCAAGGAAGGTATAAAACTCTTAAGCCCTTAGAAATCAGTAGGTAATAATGTTTTAAGCTTGTGTGATTGGATTTTAATTAAGGTGGATAATTGTTAATGGAGGAGTAGTAGTTTAAATGTTTAAGCATGAATTGAACTTTGTTTGATTTAGTAGTTTGGTTAAATTTGAAGATAGTATGATATTGGATTAAATTGAGATTCTTGGGCTTATTATGACTGAAATCAGTAGCATTGATGTATATCTTGAGTTTTTGTTGATTGGTAGTTGGATTGATATGATTTGGAATGGTAAAATTTGGGAAATCGCGTAAACATAGCCGTCGTAATGCCCGATTTACCTTAGACTGTTTTGTTCTTAACTTCAGGACCCGTGAACTCACTGTTAATTTTAACTATTGCCATGATTAGATATTTCATATTACGAGCTTCGTTTTGATATGTGGTTCGCTTGAATCCGATGTACGGTTTAGGAGAAACGACCGTTTTAAGTAACGGTGTTTCGCGAACGAACCATTACCCCTCGCCTTACTTTGAAACCTTGGTTACGGACTTTAAATGACTAATTGGGGTATGAAACAATTATGTTAAGAGGATTAGGCAGTTGTTAAGGTACTCACGAAAGAATCACCTTAAAACTCTTAATGGTTAATTTATTAAAAATGGTGGAGCCGAGGGTACTCGAGCGACTTAAGTGAATCGTTAAGCGCGAAAGCGAACGTTAGGGCTCTAATTGGTTAAAGTCTAGTTTCTTAAGAGACCGGGGTTTAATTCTGACTTATGTTGTTGTTCATAGGTTATCGGACCCACTCTAACCTTAAGTCTATCCGGGAACACTCAGGCAAGTTTTCTACCCGTTATACTGTTGTTGTGATGTATATATATATATGCATTATCTTGTGATAGATGCATGTTGGTTAATTAGCAAATATTGCGATATATTGAAGTATACTGATATGGTATATATATGCATGTCTGTTTCGTAATCTGGTTATCTATCTGTTGATTTCAATGCTTATAGTTGCATAATACCTATGCTAGAGATAAGCAGTAGTTGCGTATACCCTTAGTATAGGGGACCCAAAGGTGAACATTTTCTAAAACCGGGAGTCAATGTTCCCGAGTATATTATATATATATATTGATATAGTTTTAAAAACTATTAATTGAATAAGTTTTATTCGATAACTTTATTTTATTTAATGAATATTAGTTTGAATATTCATTCGAGGACTTATGACTCTGTTCATTCTATTTAATGAATATTACTTTGAATATTCATTCGAGGACTTATGACTCTGTTTATTCTATGTAATGAGTATTATTTTGAATATTCATTCGAGGACTTATGACTCCGATTATTTACTAAATAATATTCTTTATTTTATTAAAGAATAATGTTTCGATCATCAAACGTATTTTCGATTATTCAAATAAAGATAGTACTTTTGTATAAGTATATATTTGGTTATTTAATATTCATTTCAAGTACGAGTTTTAAAACTTCTACTTCAAATTATTTTTATAGAGATTATCCATATGGGAATATTATTTAAATAATAATATTCAAATATTTTCTAATATATCGGGACTGATTTATTTCATTAAATCAGCATTACTCCAAATATTCTTAAAAATGTTTTCGAGTCTTCAAAATGATTTTTAAAGTTTAGAGCGGATCCCAAAACTCGTTTTCAAATTTAAGATCTTCCTTTTTGAAGGGGACTTGAATACTTGCTCAAAAATCTAAGGGATTCGGCTATGTGGTGTATTTTATATTCGCAACGAGGTTGTTGTTTTGATAAATGAATTGATTACTTACCCAACGTTCGGGAAGTAAGTCCATCTATTTGAGTCGGCATAAGCAACATGGGCTCAGTGGGTGTCCATGAAAGTGTAAGTGGCTCAGTGGGAGTCCATCAATGCGTAAGTGGCTGAGTGGCAGTCCAGCATAGGTCCTATTGTGGCCAGGGTGATGACCAGTGGGGAATTCGTCCATCTACTAGTAGAAAAGGTTACTTATTGGTATCTTTGCCTGATCAGCAAGATATCAGGTTTATGCCAAGGTTTTCTCCTTTCCAAATTCATTGGATATTACAACTCTGTTTATAATTTTCATAACATAGGTTTTCAAGGAGTGTATGAAATGTATATATATATAGGTGTATATATATATCGGGACTTAATGAAGTATCTCGTAACTTCATTATTTATAATGATATTTCAAGGATTGAATCTATTCAAATCTTATCTTGTAATCTCATCTATGTGATGAACTTTTGAAACGGATTATACCTTGAACGGTGGTAGTTCAAGTAGTATTCGGAAAAGATATAAGTATATTGGAGTATCTTGTAACTTCATCTTTTAAACTTATATCTAGTAGATGATTATCTTGTGCATGTCAAAGATTTTCAGAAAAACGTTGAGACAAGGTTAGATATATGAGATCACCTTGCAACCATATTTTTATACAGTTATAAACTGGAACTCTGTGTATATTATACATGTCAGAGGATTTCAAAGATTGTGAAAAGTATATATATATACTAAATATTTTGCGACTTGGTCGCATTAAGATATCAAACTTGGTTCATTTCTTCTTGACCAAGACTTTCATGAGTACTATGAGAATGCTCATATATTGTTAATTATAATACATATTATTTTGGTGGGCTTGTTGCTCACCCTTGCTTTCTTCTTTCATCACACAACAACAGATAGACAAGATGAAAATGACCAAGCTCCCAATTTGCGAGCGGATAGGAAACGTTCCGCAGTTTCCTGTAGGTGTTGATGCCGCGGTAGCTGAGGTAGAAAGTACCAATAGGCTAGGCTTTCAACTTCTGATGTACCAGACTTATGTATCTATATGAATTGTATTAATGGCAAAGAAATGTAAATTTATTCAGAAACCCTTTTGAGGTGTAATGGCTTATAATTGTGGAATAAAACGACTTGTGTTATTTTTGGTATTTCATCTCTGAGACTATAACTTGTGGTGTGTGTGTGTATATTGTGGGGTCACAGTACGCAGTAGTTGGTTGTTTATTAAGATTATGTGTTATTAAGGGAAATGGAACTCGTGACAACCCGGATCCCCGACCCCGGATTTGGGGGTGTTACAAAACTCCCCCTGATTTTGTGGATCTTTGATTTGAGAAAGGGGTACTTTCTATGGGTGATCTGCCTTGACTTCCTGCTCCTTTTGATAACCCGACGGATGGTGAATTTTGAGTACCGATGGATGAGGCAGGTTGTCTACCGATGGATAACACAGATTGTCTTCCGACGGATGAAGAATTTAGTAACTCGACGGATGTTTAGTTTTATGCTTCATTGGTGGTAGATTTGTCTGCATTATCCTTAGACACTGTTTCTTGATCACTCTCATCATCACTTCCATCACTGACCATCTCAACATTGTCGAATTTGAGGCTCTCATGGTAATCTCCATCTTTCAGTCCTTCAATCTTTTTATCATCAAACACAACATGTATAGATTCCACAACAATGTTGGTTCTTAGATTGTAGACTCTATATGCTTTACCAACAGCATATCCAACAAAAATTCCTTCATCTTCTTTAGCATCAAACTTCCCATTTTGATCAGTTTGATTTCTCATAATATAGCATTTACAACCAAAGACATGAAGAAAGTTTAGAGTTGGCTTCTTGTTCTTGAATAATTGATAAGGAGTCATGCATCTAGCTTGATTAATCAGAGAGATGTTCTGAGTGTAGCATGCAGTGTTTACAGCTTCATCCCGGAAATATGTTGGTAATTTTGATTCTTCAAGCATTGTCCTTGCAGCTTCAATAAGAGATCTGTTCTTTCTTTCCACTACTCCATTCTGTTGTGGATTCCTTGCTGCTGAAAACTCATGCAAGATCCCATTTTCCTCACAAAATGCTCTCATGACATAGTTCTTGAACTCAGTTCCATTGTCACTCCTGATTCTTCTAACTTTGAAATCAGGATGATTGTTAACTTTCCTTATGTGATTGATGATGATTTCACTAGCCTCATCTTTAGACTTTAGGAAATATGTCCAAGAGAACTTTGAGAAATCATCTACAATTACTAGGAAAAATCTTTTCTTTGAAATTGAGAATACATTGACTGGTCCAAACAAATCCATGTGAAGTAGTTGCAGAGGCTCTTCAATTGCTGAATCAAGTTTCTTCCTGAATGATGCTTTGATCTGCTTCCCTTTTTGGCAGGCATCACACAGTCCATCCTTTGTAAACTCCACTAGAGGAATGCCTCTTACTAGTTATTTCTTTACCAACTCATTCATGGTCTTGAAGTTTAAATGGGATAGCTTCTTGTGCCATAGCCAACTTTCATCTTGACTTGCTTTACTGAGAAGACAAGTTACAGATTCTGCTTTAGTTGAGTTGAAGTCAGCTAGATACACATTTCCTCTTCTCACACCAGTGAGAACCACTTTGTTGTTTTGATTGTTAGTCACAACACAGGCTTCTTTGTTGAAGGTTACTGAGTTGCCTTTGTCACAAAGCTGGCTGATACTCAACAGAATGTGTTTGAGACCATCCACTAAGGCAACCTCTTCAATGATGACATTATCCTTTGAAATCAAGCCATATCCCACAGTATAACCTTTGCTGTCATCTCCAAAAGTAATACTTGGGCCAGCTCTCTCCGTAAACTCTGTGAGCAGGGTAGAATCACCAGTCATGTGTCTTGAACAGCCACTATCCAAGTACCAAAGATTATTTCTGTTTCCCTGCGCACATCAAAATCAAATCAAGTTGATTTTGGTACCCAAGTTTCCTTGGGTCCTGCCTTGTTAGCTTTCTTCTTCTGTTTCTTAGGTCTTAACTCATTTGACTTAGGAATTTCAGATTCTTCCTTAGTCATTTGGGTTGGGCCTTTGAAACCATTTAATGCAACATAATTATCATGCATATTATGGCTAACAGGAAATGACATGCTTGGTGCAAACATGTTATTCTAGTAAGGCATGCTAAATGGCATTTGAGGCATATTGTATGCAGCATAATATGGATTAGGTGTAAATGGCATATTAGCAAACTGTGCATTCATGTTCTGTGTAGGCATAACATTAACAGGCATGGGAGGCATGGCATTCATGTTAGGAAATTGAGGCTGAACAGACATGAGAGTAGGCATGGCAGATTTGCAATTAACAGACAAATGATTTACACTACCACACTTGACACAGATTTTTCTAGGGGCATATTTATCAGGTGTGTAGTTATTGTGTTTGTTAATCCCTACTTTACCATTCCTATTATTTTTCTTTTTAGTATATGTTTTTACCTCTATTTTCTCAAGTCTGTCACTTAACTGTTTGACAGTCATGTGACCAACATTAGCCTTTTTCCCTTTCTTAGCTTGACTTGACTCTCCTGAAACAAAGTTCTTGGAAACAAACCCATGCTTATCATTTAGCTTGATTAATTTGGCTTTGCTAATGGGTTTGCTTACAGCCGACGGATGAGGATTTTTATCATTCGACGGATAACACTTTTTGTTATCCGACGGATAGTCCTCATCATCCGTCGAGTCTACATCTGTCAGCAACCCATCTACCAAAATAGGTCCTAGTTTCTCTTTATTCTTTTTCCAGGCTTCATCACAAAAAGACTCAATTCCTTGAACTTTGGTGATTTGAGCATGAACATCCCTGGATGTTTTCCATGCTTTAATCACCTCTTGTTCACGCTCGAGCTGCTTCTTCAAAATTTCTTCCTTTTTCAAGGACTCAGTTAATTCCTCCTTTGCAATCTTACACTCAATTTTTAGTTTCTCAAACTCAACAAACTGAGACTCAAGCACATTATTCCTCTCACTTAAAAACAAGTTGTTTTCTTTGATTTTAGCATTTTCTTTAGTGAGAGACTTAAGTGTAACACGCAAATGATACAATTCTGTAGACATGTCATTTATTGCATCATTACACTCAACTTTAGATAAATGTGCAAGGTTTGTAGTGATTACCTGATTGCTTGAGGAACTTGTCTCTGTTTCATCAGACTTGGCCATTAGGGCTAGATTGACATAGCTGACATCTTCATTTTCATCCAAACCATCAGCTGCCCAGTCATTCTCTTATGTAATAAAAGCCCTTTCCTTTTGTTTGAGTAGATCAAAGTATTTTTGCTTATAATCCACAGACTCAAACCTTTTCTTACTGGAATCTGACTTTCTACACTCATTTGCAAAATGCCCTGCCAAGCCACATTTGAAACATTTGAATTTTGACTTATCCACCATGTTTCTATTTGGCTTGGCTGCTCCAAAGTTCTTCTTAAACTTGAGCTTGGCAAATCTTCTTGAAAGAAATGCTAGGTGCTCATCAATGTCCTCCATGTCATCTTGGCTCAATGAATCTTCACTTTCTGCAGCTAGCCCCTTACCCTTATTCTCACAGACCTTTGAAGTTGATTCTACAGCTTCCATCTTCACTTCCTTCTCCTTTTCCAGATCAGCAACTAGTGCAATGGATCCTCCTTTCTTTTTTTCTCTCTCCATTCTTTCATCCTGCTCTATCTCAAGCTCATAGGTCTTCAGAATGCCATACAGTCTCTCCAAAGTAAACTCCTTATAATCTTGTGAGTTTCTCAATGAGACTGTCATTGGTTTCCATTCCTTTGGAAGAGATCTGAGAAATTTCAGATTGGAGTCTTTAGTCTGATAGACTCCTCCATGCAACTTAAGAGCATTTAGGAGTTTTTGGAATCTACTAAAAATGTCAGTGAGTGACTCACTTTCTTCATTATGAAAATGCTCATATTGCTGAATCAGGAGCTGCATTTTATTTTTTCTTACTTGCTCAGTGCCATCACAAATTATCTGTATTGTGTCCCAAACTTCCTTGGCAGTTTTGCAGTTGATGATGTTATCAAACATATCCGCATCAACACCATTGAACAGAATGTTCATGGCCTTTTTATCTTTCCTGACTTGTTCAATGTCAGGATCAGACCATTCATACCTTGGCTTTGGAACAGATGGCTCGTTTCCTGTTGCAGCTCTCATTGGAACATGATGGCCTCTTTCTATAAAGTCCACATATGCCTCATCTTGAGAAAGCATATGAAGATGCATCTTTACCTTCCAATGATGGTAATTATCTTTATCAAGAAAAGGAATCTTGACTCCAACATCTTTCTTGTTCATCTTGCTGAATTGTTTTGATCTTTAAACTCTTTGTAGATTAAGAGCTAGCTCTAATACCAATTATTAGTCCCTTAACAATATAACAAGAATTATAGAAGGGGGGTTGAATGGAATTCTTAAACCTTTTTCTTGAAATAAAAATGTTCAACTCGATTATAGATATATTTGTTTTGATTAGCACAATGCGGAATGTAAACTTAATTGAATCAAAATGTAAGTAATTAAAAACAATAGTATTTAAAAACTTTCTGGTGGATTTAAACAATTCCACCAGAGATATATATAATATATCGAGAGGACTCTGTGTGCAGAAATGCTCACAACTGCTTACAAATGGAACTACTGAGAATACAGGAAATGCTAATGATTCTACTTACAAAGATTTCTCTGTTTTGTGTTTTTCAGCTTTCTCAGTTATTTTTCTATTTGCTACTCTCTTGGTTTATATAATACCAAGATTACAAAGTCAAAAAGATTGAACAAATATAAAATCTAACAGTCTTAAGCTTTGCTGCTTTTCGTCCTCTATTACCCAGTTAATGGGCTTCCACAGTGTGTTTGTATACATCTCGACGGCTGTGTGTCAGCTTTCACTGTTCAACCGCTGTTTGAATTCTTCATATGATCATCTGTCGACTTTCAGAACATCCGTTGATGATTTAATTGATCATCTGTCAACTGCTATATTAAACATCCGTTGATAGTCATTTGATCATCCGTCGATGGCTTTGTTAATCATCCGTCGGTAGCTATTTTGGCACTTGACTCTATATCACTTATGCAGAATTACAAGACATCATTTATGTACAATTAATCAATTTATTCTGTATATCTAGTTAAAGTCAACATGACTTATATGCTACTACAGATTCTATACAAAGGTGCATACATTACTGTGCTACAAACTTATTATTACATAAGCTACTCACTCGATGGATAATAAGTTAATTATCCGTCGGGACTATAATGAGTTATCCGTCGGGACTATAATTCTTATCCGTCGAGTGCTACATAATTTCACTAAGTAAAATCTACGTAGATGTTTTGTTTATGAAATCATCAAGTACACAACATATGCAAAACACAACCTTACAGAGAAATTCTTAACAGATACAGCTTTTTCTATCTCTCTAAAAATAATACTTACTTGGTTGTTGTTCTACTTGCTACACTTGGTTTATATATCACCAAGTTACATGATAGTAAGACAAGACAATAAAACAAAGTTATATCTAGTCTAACTTCATTCTGCTACATTACTCTATCTAGCATCTTTGAATATCTTCATATTTTGCATGGAAATGGTAATGCTTCTTTGTTCTCTAAATCCTGCAATTAGGCTGCCACATTCCATTTGCAAACACCCAATGCATGTGACTGTGTTGTCACTATCAACTGCTATTTTGAATATTATCATCCGTCGGGATTATGTTGATCATCCATCGAGAACCTTGTTGATTATCCGTTGGGAGCCTTTGTAGATCATCCGTCGGGAGTCTTTCTGCCACTTGACTCTATTTTACTTATACAGAATTACAAGACATATTATATTTACAATCGGCCAACCTATTCTGTATATCAATTTAGTAGTCAACATGACTTAAGGATTCCTACAGTGTCTACTCAACTAATACATTGTTGTTTGTAGAAATATGTTACAATACTTATTGTTACATAAGCTACACTCTCGATGGATGTCAAATTTCCATCCGTCGGGACTAAAAAGTTCATCCGTCGGGACTATATTTGAACATCCATCGAGAGCTACAAAAACACTAAGTTAAATCTACTAAGGTGTTTTGTTCAAATTAGCATCAAGTTCACAACATATTCCTAACAATCTCCCCCAATTTATGTCTACTGGAATTGTAGCCATAAATTAAGTGAAACTTGATGAAAACAAAACACCCTAAATGTACAGGTAAAATTATGGTAGATAAAACTTGTAAGTGCTACAGTTTATTTGAAAATTGAACAAAGTAAAGTGTACAAAGAGTTCTCACAATCATTATCAAGGTGCTCCTTTAGCCTGAGCAGATGTTTTATATTTCCTTGATTGTCTTGACTTCTTACCAAGCTTCCAGTTGTTTTCTTCTATTTTATTTTGGAGTTGTCTATGAAATTCAAATTCTTCAGTATTTGATAGATCCAACTTTTCTTGCATTTCCAATAGAGTCTCATTGTTTGAGATGCTCAATTGGTCCTCCAATCTGAAGAATCTTCTAATACTTATGTCATCAATGAATTCCATCATCCAGTAAGGCTTCAAGTGCACTATATTTCCTGTGAAGGGAATAGATAGAGTTCTTGGAAGTACATTTGAGGCTATTCTACTCCTGAGTTCTTCAATCTTCTTTAGAACCAATTTCTTGGCTGTCACATTAAATCCAAAATTCTTCTTGAAGGATGAGATGATATTTATCAGAACAGAACATCTTTCTTAAAGAATTCTGTAAAGGGGCCATGTAAACTCTTTCTCACATTTGTACTTGAACACCAGTCTTTCAGGGAGATTCCTGTGAGCATCAATTGCTCTCACTTCTTCTAGCTCATCCATGTAGAGATTGATGTCTGAAAATTCCTTGATATCACAGATGTATAGAAGATCTCCCTTGTTGACAATTGGTTTAGCTTTGTTTAAGGTCTTGGTTTTGAGTTTCACAGGCTTGACCTTCTTGATTGCTCTTGTCTTTGTCTTCTTTAGCTTGTTAAATATTGGTAAGTTAAGTTTAGGAATAGGCAAACTTTCCCAGTCTATTGGCTCATCCTTGGGAACTATAGGCTCACCATGAAAATTCTTTGTAGGATCCACCTTAAATTCCTCATGTACCACTGAGGCTTGGATATTTGAGTTGAAGTTGTAGACTGTTTGGGAATGTAATCTTCTATTTCCTCATCACTGAAGTCCAATTTTCTTTTTGAATGGAGCTTGTATCTGAACTTCCTTTTCTGTTGAGGTTCCCTGTGCATTTTATGATCCTGATCTTCAGCTACTACGGGGGGTTTCTCCGAAATCTCAATTGCAGTTTTCATAGCTTGAAGCTTGGCTACTATAACAGCTTGCTCTTTCTTCTGTTTGAGCTTCTTGGTCTCTAAAGTAGCTTGCTTCTTTTCTTGCTTGATTCTTTGTTTTCTTCCATTTTAGCTTCTACAAACTGAGGGTGACCATCCACCACATAGATTTCTTTCCCATTCCTGTAGATTTTGGCAATTCTTTTCTTTTATACTGAGACAGCTGGATCTTTGAAGAATGCAATGGACCTTGCCAACAGCTTCTTTTCATCTAGCCTTGGAGTCTCAAATAAAAGATCCAGTGGGTTCTTGTCAGATGACTTTGGATAATTTCTTTTGGGCTTTAAAACCAAGTTGGCTTTTGGAGACTTTATGAATGAAGGTTGGCCCTTTTCCAGATTATTTAGACTCAATTCATTCACATAAATTTGCTTGACTTGAGAGAAGTGATGAAAGATCTTGTTAGGTTTCTCAATGGGACCAAATTTCTTCTGAATTGCTTCATCAATCTTCTTCCATTTATTATCTAATTCCTTTTCAGCTGCTGCAAAATCAGGCTTTGTGAAATTTGACTTTGAATTTAACTTAGCAGCTGCTATCTGGATCAGATCCATGTTGTCCAAGACTGGTGGCTTAGAAAATGTAATTTCTGGAATAATTACTTGACTGACTTGGATGTTTAGCACATTCTCCCCCTCACTTGTTGGCTCCTCTTGGCTAATTAGATCAATTGAGTCCATAACGACTCGTATATTTATTTAATTAGTTAAGATTCTGGGGATAAAATCTTTTTAAGGGGGGAAGGATATAACGATTCGTATATTTAGGTATTATTTAAATATGTAATTATTGCATAATTAATTAAATAAAAAATTGTATATTGATTTTGATCTCTGTGTTTTATTTATTGCTATTTATATGTGATTGTTGGGTTACGTGGATTGTTCGTATGATTATTTGTTGCACCATATTATTTTTGTTTTTCTTTTAAAAGTGGTTTTATGACAATTTTATTTTTAAAAATATTTGAATTTTCTTTAAAAAAAATTATGATTTCATAATTTCAATAATGATTTTTGGAATTTTATAAAATTTACAAATCAATATTTCAGTAATTATTTCTTTAATTTCTGAGTTCACTTAATTGAAAAATCAGTACTCAATTCCAGAATTTCTCAAAAATTTCGAAACTCATATTTTATTAAGTTTTTAATATTCTGAGAATTTTACAATTATTTCGGAGATTTTTGGGATTAATTTTACCTACGCGTTGCTTCTTTTAATCGTTATTTTGCGGGTAGGAGTTGCGTTTCAAAAGCGGTTTATAAATTACGAAAAAATAATTTTTTTAACTTTTGAATATTTCGAGAATTTTGGTATAAAATTTATAATTTTTTGATGTATTCTGATGCGCAGCTGGTTCGTTATTTATCAAGAAAATGAACCTGAATATAAGCAAGAGCGAGGTAGATACACGTGTATATACCTTGTTTACTAAAATTATTACTTGTCCTGTGGTTGGACTCGTGGCAGCACAGGAAGGAGAGAAAAAAATAATATAATAAAACACCCCCTTCTTCTCTTTCGACCGCGGCTCTTGTCTTTCTCTCTCTAGCATCTCTGTTCTCTCTCTCCTTTCTTGTAATCTCTTCTCTCCCATCTTTCTTTCTCTCTTCTTTCCTACCTTCCTCTCCCTCTTTGCTCTCATTGTTTCCCCCTGTTAGTGTTAAGTTCGGCCGCCATTTTTCGGCCACCGTCTTGCTCCGGCTTGTCCTGGTTGTGTCTATTCTGATTAAGTTTGCTGATATATATATATATATATATATATATATATATATCTGTGTGTGTGTGTGTGTATATACTGTGTTGGCTCTGTTTCTTTGTGGTTCATGGCGTTGCCGCCTCTCGGAAATTTCTGAGAGGTGTGGTGGCGCGTGTGATTGTAATGGTGCACGTGTGTTCCTGTTGCCTGTTGCCTTAATTCGGTTTTGATTATTTTCATTTTATTGTTTCTGCAGAAATTAAATTGATTGGATTCGTGAAAATAGATTATTCATGCGGGAAACAATTATTAGTTTAATCGGTGGAATTTTGTGTTGGAAACCCGGAAATTAATCAAGTACCCGCAAAATTTCGCCGTCGTCGACAATGAGGCGAGTCGACGGTGGACGGTGATTTTATCTGAGTCCTAAATATTTTAAATAAATAAAACAATTTGTATGAATTATTTTTGGAACGTAAATAACTTTTCGAGTGATGAGTCGTAGTGGATTATAATTGTGAATTTGATTTTTTGGGAATTGACGTCGATTGATGTTTCGACAGGTAAGTCTATAAATATAGGAGTCGCTGTCCAAATTTTCTAAAAATTATTTTTAACTATGAATCGAGTGTATATATCCAAATAAATGCAAATTGAACCCTGGTTGTTACATGTACCATTATTACGTGTATAATATTATGCGAACATGTGTGAGTAGGGAATCGTTAACGTCGGGTAATTGTTTAGCGATGATATGTCAAGCATAACTGGTCATCTAACCTAGGTTGTTTCGATTTTGTAGGTTCGAGTCGAAGGACCCAGTAGTTGAAGTCGGTTTAGAGTCAAGCCCATGTTAGTGTAAAACTTCGCAAGGCAAGTACCCCTGAACAAATCTTTTATAGTTCAGTATATATGAATAATTGTTGATTTAATTTACGTACTGGAACATAAATTTTTAAGTTACGTATCCCCCGTGTTTAAATATGTTTTATTAACTTACGTTTTGGGGGAAAAGTGACTTCTGAAAATGCCTATCTCTAGATTGTGATTAAAATTGGATAGGTTTTGGAAAGTGTGCTGTGATATAATTATTTTAAAAAGAGATAGGTATAAGTGGCTTTGGAAACTGGATAAAAACGGATCAGATATTGGATGGTCGCGTAAGAGGCCCGTAACGGCCCAGCGGGTTTGCGTAAGTGGCTAAGTCGGTTGCGCGCCATATTTAAACCGCTTAGTCCAGCATGACAGAGGCCTAGCTAGTCTCTGAGTTCCGGAACAAGTTGTGGTGGGATAGACTGATCAGTTGTCCCTAGGATTCGTCCAATTATATATCTGATTTTGGTTTAGTAGTTCCCGTAACGGAACATTTGGTTTTGTGGTCCCCGTAACGGGACAGATGATTTATGGTTCATGTAATGGGATAGTGGATTTGGAAAGGAAAATAGCATGCTTAAATTGGACTCTGGTATTTTTACAAAGCACAACACTGATGATATTATTTTTCAGAGCATGCTAGTTTTCATATCCAGTTTATACCTGTTTTACTAGTTTTCATAAACGAGTTATGATATCTATTCTTATACTATTTTTAGATACACTGCTTTACTTATTCATATAATGGTACTGTTGAGTAATAGATTGCTCACTCTTGCAGCTTGTTTTGTATTTATATATTGGAGATGTCTAGAAGACCAGTCAGACCATGGCAGAATAGGGTGTCATCCCCCTCCGGTCCCGGCTCCTCTGAGGTAGTTTGTATCATACCCTGAGGTTGATGAGTTGCTTTAATAAGTTAGAGTGTCGGGTTGTGGAATAAATTATTTGTAGTATTGTAACCTAAATAATACTTGAACCTCTATCTGATCCTGGTTTGGGGTCGGGTTTATATAATAATGTTTAATTAATAGTTTATATTCATGGTTGTTATATTTTAGTGACGTCAGCCCCTGACCCTAGGGTTGAGCCCGTCACAGTTGGTATTAGAGCTACAGGTTCAAGTCCCTAATTTAGGTTAAGGATCGAGTCAAAAAGGTATAGGAAGTGTGTCCTAAAGTGTGAGTCATCAACTCATTTAGAGGAGCAACCCTAAGTGTCAGTGGAGGGTTCCGGCGGCATTACCCTGGCATCTATAGATGTTTTGATAGAACTGCCTTAACCTTGTTGTGTCTCTTTGTGTATTTATATTGTTGCCAGTGGCCCATAGTGATTTCCAGTTCTCCATCCCGGGAGAACAGGTCATATTCCGATAGTTCAGACTCTGAGAGGACTCTGGATGTTATAGCTGAGGAGACTCCCTTGCCTCCCCCACTAGTTCCTCCATTTGTACCAGGAGGTGTGTCAGGACCTAGTTCCCGTCCTCGTTGGGTATGAGGGTCAGTATCTGCTATTAGGAATTTCCCTCCAGGTTGTGGTCCTAGTTCTTCCACCTTGAGACCTCCTGTCCCTCCATCTGTTCCTTCAGGTGCTTCTTCCCTGATCCCTTACCATGTTCACCAAGCGGTGAACCAGTCTTTTATTAGAGAGCAGAGCCCGGGGCTAGCTGCGCAGCTTGACCAGATAACAATTGGGCCTTTTCAGGGCATTCCTGCCCCTTCACCCGATGTTCAAGAGCGAGTGTGATCCTTGACTGGGGCTGCTGTGGAGAGAGCCAGGACCATTGACCGTTTTATTAGCTCAGAGTTCAGGGTTGTTCAGTACCAGGATCTGGTGAACTGGTTGGTATTTGAGTTAGGGTCTATCGGTGGCAGTGGCAGTGGTTGGATCAGAGTTTTTGTAGTGAGATTCAGAGCTCGGAGTTGGTTTGTAAGAGTTCTGTAGTGGTTTCCTTTATGTATGTATATTATGTTGCTATAGTTTATGGTAGGTGGAGGCTGCTATGACAACCAGTTTTATTGTGTACTCGGTTTTATTTCTAGTATTGTACTGTAGTTGTTGGATGGATTTGTACTGTTGTTGTACACTAGTTCTTCATTTTATACAGTTGTTGTTGGTTTCATTTTCTTTGCACTTTTGTTATTACTGCTACTGTTATTATTGTATTTGTTGCTGGTTTTGTTACATTTAGTTATGCATCATGGGTGGACCCCAAGTAAATAAGGAAGGGAATATTTTATTGTTCCATCATTCTCCTGATGCATAAAAATGTTGCTACCCGGGGGCATAATTTTCATATAAAACCTTTTTGTTGTGTTTCAGGAGAATGCCTCCCAAGAAGAATATCCCGCCCAATTCCTCTAGTAGGAACTCTGATGGGGGCCCAGCCATGGATGGATTACTAGATTTGTTGCGCCAACAGTCTAATCAGATGGCTCAGCGGCAAGAACAATTCCAGCAGCAGCAACAACAATTTCTGCAACAACAGTAGCAACAGCAGCAATTCATACAACAACAGCACCAACAAATCCAACAACAATTGCAGCTCCAGCAGCAACCCCATCCGAGAGAGCCAAACCAAACTATTAGTTTCAAGTCCTTTCAGTCAGTTAAACCCCCAGAGTTTAAGGGCGAGGTAGACCCGATTGCCGTTAGAGTTTGGCTTAAGGAAATGGAGAAAGCCTTTACCCTTATTCAGGTCAGTGATGATTCTAAGACGGATTATGCTAGTTATTTTCTCAAGGGTGAAGCAAATTTTTGGTAGGAATCCACGCGTGCACTAGAAGGAGAGGGTCCTGTTTCTTGGACCAGATTTACAGAGTTGTTCCTAGAAAAGTATTTTCCGGATTGCTTGCAGAGTCAGTTGGAAGTGGAGTTTTTAGAACTGAAGCAAGGAGAGAAGAGTGTGGCTGAATATGAGGCCAAGTTTACGGAATTGGCCCGATTTTCCCCTGGATATGTGAATACCGAGACTCAGAAAGCTAGGAGGTTTCAACAAAGATTGAAACCTGAAGTTCGTAGTGGAGTGGTGGCTTTGCAACTCAAGACGTATACTTCAGTAGTTCAGGCCGCCCTAGTGATTGAGAGTGATCAGAAATTGGCCTTCAAAGAAAGAAGTGATAAGAAGAGGAAGTTTGATAGTGATACTGATAAGACGGGTCGAGAAGAGTCTAGTCAGAAGTTCCCAAGGAAATTTGGTCAAAATAGGAACAATAAATTCAAGAGACAAGGTTTTTCCCAGACAAGTTCCGGTGTCACCTTAGACGCTTCTGCCCCAGCTCAGTCAACCAAGCCAATCGTGGAATGTAATTCATGTGGTAAGAGGCATAGTGGTCAATGCAGAAAGGATTTCCAGTGTTTTAAGTGTGATCAAAAAGGCCATTACGCGTCAGAATGTAATTCAGGGAACCCTGGAGTTACCTGCTTTAAGTGCGGTAAGGTTGGATATATTGCTAGAAACTATAAGGTCACTACTCAGGGCAGCATAGGAGGTAGTGCATCTCAAGGACCGGTAACCAGCACAGCAAGAGCCAGAACCAGAACCTTCAAGATGACCAAAAGATCCAATGCTCAGGATTCAGATGTAGTTGCAGGTACGCATTCTTTTAATTTCGTGCCTATTAAAGTTTTGTTTGACTCGGGAGCGTCTAAGTCCTTTATATCTAAAGAATGTGTAAGTAGTATGGATTTAATGTTGGAAGATTTAGCTGAGCCCTTGACCATAGAAGTGGCCAATCAGGATAAAACTTCAGTAAGCCAATTTTTCCCTAAGTGTCAATTAGAAATCCGCGGCCATTCCTTTTCAGTGGATCTAATACCCTTTAAGTTAGGAGAATTTGATGTGATTCTAAGAATGGATTGGTTGTCCCAGCATAAGGCAAATATTGATTGTAGGAAAAAGAAATGTATACGAAAGATAATATCAGAATAACCTACCAAGGACAACAACAAGAAAATAAATTTCTCTCGATACTGGAAGCAAGAAAACTGTTAAGACAAGGATGTGAGGCGTATTTAGCCCATGTTGTGGATACTGAGAAAAAGGCACCTAGTCCGGATGAGATTCCCATAGTTAGTGAATTTTCGGATGTTTTTCCATACGAGTTGCCAGGATTACCACCAGATCATGATATTGAGTTCTCTATCGAACTAATTCTGGGAGCAGAACCCGTTTCAAAGGCTCCTTATCATATGGCCCCGTAGAAATGAAGCAACTAGCTAAATAACTTCAGGAACTTTTGGATAGAGGGGTAATTGGACCGAGTGTGTCCTCGTTGGGCGCACCAGTATTATTTGTAAAGAAGAAAGACGGAAGCATGAGGTTATATATTAATTATCGGGAACTGAATAAATTAACAATCAAGAATAAGTATCCTCTACCCAGGATTGATGACTTGTTTGATCAGCTTATAGGAGCATGTTGTTTTTCGAAGATTGATTTAAGATCGGGTTATCACCAGCTGAAAATTAAGCTTGAAGATATATCAAAGCCTGCATTTAGAACCAGGTACGACCATTATGAATTCTTGGTTATGTCGTTTGGATTAACTAATGCACCAGCAGCTTTTATGGATGTAATGAACCGGGGTGTATAAGGAGTACTTGGATAAGTTTGTTATTGTATTTATTGATGACATCCTCATCTATTCAAAGACAAAAGACGACCATGCCGAACACCTAAGGATTGCTCTGCAAAGGCTGAGGGAAAAGCAGCTGTGCGCTAAGTTTTCGAAATGCGAATTTATGTTGGATGAAGTTCAGTTTTTGGGTCATATAATGGGTAAGGATGGTATTAAAGTGGATCCCGTGAAGATTGAAGTTGTATCCAGATGGGAACAACCAAAGATTCCGACAGAAGTTAGAAGTTTTCTTGGACTAGCAGGCTACTATAGAGGATTTGTGAAGGACTTTGCCAAGATTGCAACCCCATTGACCAAGCTGACCAGGAAGAAGGAGAGGTTTGTTTGGACCGATAAATATGAAGAAAGTTTTCAAGAGTTGAAAAAGAGATTAGTGACAGCACCTGTGTTAGCATTACCAGATGAAACAGGGAATTTCGTGATCTACAGTGATGCTTCTCTGAAAGGATTAGGCTATGTGTTAATGCAACATGATAAGGTTATTGCGTATGCGTCTAGACAGTTAAAACCCCATGAGCAAAAGTATCCCGTGCATGACTTGGAGTTAGCAGCTATAGTATTCACGTTAAAGCTATGGAGGCATTACTTGTACGGAGAGAAGTGCGACATCTACACGGATCATAAAAGCTTAAAGTATATATTCACCCAGAAGGACTTAAACATGAGACAATGAAGATGGTTGGATCTGATTAAGGATTATGATTGTTCCATCAACTATCATCCGGGCAAAGCCAATGTGGTAGCAGATGCCTTAAGCAGGAAGGAAAGATTAAATGAGATCAAAGTTTCTGAAGGACTCGCAAGGGAATTGGAAAAGCTAGAAATTGAAGTCCAAGTGCCAGAAAGGAACAAAGAGCATTTATATGAAATCACTTTTCAGCCAGAATTGATGGAAAGAATAAGAAGGTGTCAAGAGGAAGTTATGAATAAAGGACTGGATAATTTGATGGGAGAAGAAATTTGTACTCAAAAAGATAGCAAAGGTATGTTCAGGTCTTCTTCGAGAATATGGATCCCCAATGTGACTGAATTGAAGAACGAGATTTTGCGAGAAGCTCATAACTCTAGATTCTATATCCATCCGGGGAGTACCAAAATATATCAAGACTTAAAGAAGAACTTCTGGTGGCCAAGAATGAAGAAGGAGATTGCAGATTGGTTTAGCAAATATCACATTTGTCAGACGGTAAAAGCAGAACATCAAAGGCCCAGTGGATTATTGCAGCCTTTGGAGATTCCATAGTGGAAATGGGAAGAGATTGTAATGGATTTCGTGGTAGGATTGCCAAAGACAAAGTCGAATCATGATGCTATCTAGGTAATCATCGACAGATTGACCAAGTCAGTTTATTTCCTCCCTATCAACGAGAGATATTCTTTGGAAAAGTTGGTTAAAATGTATTTGGATGAAATAGTAACCAAACATAGAGTTCCCGTGTCCATTGTATCAGACTGAGACCCAAGATTCAACTCAAGATTTTGGACTAAGTTTCAAGAGTGTTTAGGAACTAAGTTAAACATGAGCACTACCTATCATCCTCAGACAGATGGCCAAAGTGAGAGAATGATTCAGACAATAGAAGATATGTTAATGGTTTGTGCTTTGGATTTCAAGGGAAACTTATAACGACTCGTACATTTTTTGTAATATTTAAATGTGTAATTATTAAATAATTAAATAAGTTATGTGTATGGGATCTGTCAGTTGAATATTCTTTTTGTTAATATTTTATTAATTATGTGTGATTATGGGTGTTCGAGGATCGTTGGTGTAATTAGTTGTGGCGTTGTGTTATTTGTTTTATGGTTAAAAGTGGTTATATTCAAGATTTATTTTCATAAATATTTGGGTTGTCTCTAAAATTATTTTTATCGCTTTAAAATATTATTTATTATTTTTAGGAATTTATGAAATTTAGAAATTAATATATTATTATTTATTTATCTTTAAATGATTTTCTGATTTCATTTAATAGATAAAAGCGGGAATAAACTCCATTGTAATAATTATTTTAAAACTTACGAAAATTTTATTTAACTAGCTTTAGTTAGTTCGGAAATTTCAAAATTCTAGTTGGGATTTATTTCAGATTATATTAGTCGTGTATATCGTTAAACTCATTTGCGGGTCGGATAATACTTTTGTTGCGGGATTTATAAACAAAAAAAAAAAAGAAAAAAAAAACACACACAAACAAACAGCAAATAGGGGGCAAGGGTTTGTTAATCGGGTTTAACCCGATCTCCTCCTCAGTTCATTAGCTCTACTGATGCTATTCAATCTCTCAATTGTTTTCTCTCTCACGCAAATCTCTTCCTCTCCTCTATTCCTTTCGATCCCTGTTCGCGGTCTCATTTTTCGGGCCCCTGTTTCCCGGCCGTCGCTGCCGTTTTCTCTACCGCCACCATCAGTTTGTTCCTTCCCTCTCCGTTTTTCTTCCGTCTCCCTCTCTTCCTCTTTCCTCTTTCTCGATTTCCATTCTTCTTCCCTGTTTATGTGGCTGTTGTGCAAGTGTGTGTATGTTTACCGTGCGTGTGTGTGTTTGTATCTGTGTGTATTGTGTTCTCCGATTCTGATTTTTGTTCTGTCGCCGCCGGGTTGTTTTCCGGCTGGGTGATGGGCGCGTGTTCTTCACGCAGCTGGTTTTAATGCCCTGTGTTGCCTTAGTTCGAACGGTGCTAATTACAATTTTATTGTTTAAATTTCTCTTTGCAGGAAAAATTATTTGATTGATTCGTGAAATAAAATAATTTTGGTACGAGAATTATATTATTAATTGATGGAATTTACGTAGGATGCCCGATATTTATGGGAACCCGTAAATTTTATCGCCGTCGGCGATGAGCTTCGGCGAGCCGACGGTGGACTATGATGATTCGATCTGAGTCCTACAATTTAAAATACAAAATACGATCTAAGGTGCGAATTGTGAATAAAATACTATTAAACCATAAAAACACGGCTAATAATTAATAATTATATTTAATTGGTAACTGAGAATTTTGGACTGATATTGATGACTGAAATCGGTGGTTGGGTTTAAATTGCGATTGATTGTAGTTGTGTTTGTTTGGACGTCGGGATGTTCGACGGGTAGTCCGATAAATAAAGGGGTGCTGCCCGATTTTCGGAAAATTAAATTACGGAAATACGAGGCCGTACCCAATGGCTATCGGAACGTCGATCGATTATATGTAACTATTTTGTACAAAACATGATTATGTGTTGCGATGGAATACTTTTCAAAACCGATAACCCTAATTTCGTAAAAGGACAAATATACCTATATTACGAACACGAGCACTGAACCGGCTTTTGAAGACGTGAACCCTAATTGATACGTGTATTATTATATTGAAAATGTTACGAGTTGGGTTTGTTAACATATGGGTAGATTGTTAGCAAGGATAGTCAAGCTTATTCGGACGTCTAATTTAGGGTATTTTGGTTCCTGTAGATTCCAGTTGAAATCCTTAGCATCCCGGTCAGTGCAAAGCCAGTCAGAAATTAGTGTTAAAGCGTATTAAGGCAAGTACCCCTGATCATATCTTTATGGTTCAGTATATATGAATATAATGTTGTCTTATTCTCGTACTGGAACAGAATGATTTAAGTTACGTATTCCCTGGGTTTCAAATTATTTTATTAACTTGTGTTTTGGGGGAAAAGTAACTTCTGAAAATACCTATCTCTAAGCTTTGAATAAAATGGAAATGTTTTGGGAAAATGTGCTGTGTTATAATTGTTTTAACAAGAGATAGGTAAGTGAATTGGAAAATTGGATAAAAATGATCAGATAATTGGATGAGTGTACGCAGAAGGCCCGTAACGGCCTGGAAGTTAGCGTAAGAGGCGAAGTGGTTGCGCACCCTATTATAACCACCAACCCAGCGTGACAGAGACCTAGCTAGTCTCTGAGTTCCGGAACAAGTTTCATATGATAGCCTGATCAGCTGTCTCACCAGGAATCATCCAATGCATGTATATCTGAGCAAGCGATTTTGAGGTTCCCGGAAAGGGACAAGTTTTATGGTTCCCGTAAAGGAACAATTTGTTTTATAGGTCCTGCGATGGGACAAATGATTTGGAAATGTAAGTAGCATGCTAAATTTAATCCTGCTATTTACACAGCACTATTAATAAAATGTTTAGAGAGCATGCTAGCTATTAAAGATCCAGTTTTAACAGTTTATCAGTTTTTATCTATTTACACTTGTTTTACTTGTTTTCCACTATCAAGTTGTAATTTCTGTTCCTACAATTGTTTATTATAAACTGTTTTAGTTAGTAATCATGTAGTGGTACTGCTGAGCGGTTGATCGCTCACTCTTGCAAATGTGTTTGTATATTTTCGCATTGCAGATGCTTAGGGGATGTTGCTGTTTTGCTAAGGGCCAGTTTCCAACTCCTCCTGTGTCGAGCTTCTCTGAATAGGTAGTGTCTGGGAAGTGTGGTCTGTGAGTTGCTATAGAATAATAGTCACAGATGGCAGGTTGTTTTTAATAAGATGGTTTGTAATAAGTGTGTAACCTAAGTTATACTTGAACCTGGAAAAGGTCTTGTGGAAGAGTTGTTTATATTGAAATAAAGTAAGTAGTTGTCTTATAATTATAGTTTCATTTTGTTAGTGATGTCAACTCCTAACCCGGGGTTGAGGCCGTTACAGGTTGGTATCAGAGCTACAGGTTTGAGTCCCTGATTTAGGTTAGGAGTAGAGTCAGAAAGGGGTAATATTGGTATATAGGGAGTGAATTAGCAACTCACATCTAAAGGAGCAAGTTTAAGAGTCTAGTTGAGGGTTCGAAGGCGTAACCCTGGCATATTTTGAGGATTTTGGAACTGCCCTAATCTTTAGTGTGTTTTCCCTGGTATATGTACCATTGGTAGTAGCCAATAAGGATTCCTAGATAGTTTTCCACGAGAACGAATTCGACCATGTGAATTTAGTTAGTGTTATATTATAGGTGTTGTTGCATGCCGATAGTGTCGTGTTGTTATTACTGTTGTTATTTTATTGTTGCAATTGTTGCTGATTTTGTTAAATCTAGCCACTCATTACAGTCGGACCCCAACTCAATGAGGGTGGGAATATTTTATTGCGGCAGTATTCTCTTGGCACATGAAAATGTTGCTACCCGGGGGCAATTCTTTTAAACTAAAATCATTTGCTATATTTCAGGAGAATGCCGCCCAAGAAGAATATCCCACCCAATTCCTCTAGCAGAGCTTCTGAAGGGGGCCCAGTTATGGGTGAGTTTCTAGATTTGCTGCGCCAACAGTCTAATCAAATGGCTCAGCAGCAAGAACAATTTCAGCAGCAGCAGCAGCTATTTCTACAACAACAGCAACAACAACAGCAGTTCATACAGCAGCAGCAATAACAAATTCAACAACAACAGCTGCAGCTTCAGCAGCAACCTCAGCAAAGAGAAGTGAACCAAACTGTGAGTTTTAAATCTTTTCAGTCGGTAAAGCCTCCAGAATTTAAGGGCGAGGTGGACCCAGTTGCTGCTAGGATTTGGCTAAAGGAAATAGAGAAAGCTTTCACCCTTACGCAAGTAAGTGATAATCTTAGATCAGACTATGCGAGCTATTTTCTCAAGGGTGAAGCGAATTATTGGTGGGAATCCACCCGTGCCGTGGAAGGAGAAGGCCCTGTCTTGTGGGCCAGGTTTATAGAGTTGTTCTTGGAAAAATATTTTCCGGACTGTTTGCAGAACCAGTTAGAAGTTGAGTTTTTGGAATTGAAGCAGGATGAAAAGAGTGTGGCTAAGTATGAGGCAAAGTTTACGGAATTGGCCCGATTGGTGCCTGTGTATGTGAATACTGAAGCTCAGAAAGCAAAGAGGTTCCAGCAGGGACTGAAGCCAGAAATTCGCAGTGGGGTTGTAGCCTTGCAGCTCAAGACATATTCCTCCGTAGTTCAGGCCGCGCTGGTAATTGAAAGTGACCAGAAGTTGGCTGCCAAGGAAAAGGGCGATAAAAAGCGGAAATCTGAAAGCATCACTGGTGAAACGAATCCAGGGGGTCCGGTCAGAGGTTTCAGAAGAGGTTTGGCCAGAACAGAAATCAAAGATTTAGAAGACAAAATTTTTCTCAGGTTAGGCCTGTTACCACCTCAGTTGCCTCCACTCCAGCTCAGTCATCAAATTCCGTAAGAGATTGTAAGGTATGTGGGAAGAGACATAGTGGCCCGTGCAAAAGGGATGTTCAGTGCTTCAAATGTCATCAAAAGGGTCATTACGCATCTGAATGTAATATAGAGAAACCCGCAGTTACTTGCTACAACTGTGGGAAGGTGGGACATGTTGCTCGGTATTGTAAGGCAGCTACTCAAGGTACTGCATCTCAAGGACCGGCATCTAGCACAGCTAAAGCCAGAACTTTCAAAATGACAAAAAAGTCCAATGCTCAGGACTCGGACGTAGTGGCAGGTACGCTCTCTCTCAACTCCGTACCTGTTAAAGTTTTATTTGATTCAGGAGCATCTAAGTCTTTTATATCAAAGAATTGTGTGGTTAAGATGGACTTAATGTTAGAAGATTTGGTTGAACCTTTGACTATAGAAGTAGCCAATCAGGATAGAGTTTCAGTGAGTCAGTTTTGCCCTAAATGTCAATTGGAAATCCACGGATACTCTTTTTCGGCTGATCTAATACCCTTCGAGCTAGGAGAGTTCGACGTGATTTTGGGAATGGATTGGTTGTCCCAGTATAAGGCTAACATTGATTGTAAGAAGAAGAAAATTTTGATGGTTACTGAGGATAATATTAAGGTGACTTATCAAGGACAAAGGCAAGAAAAGAAATTTCTCTCGATACTCCAGACGAAGAAATTGTTAAGAAAAGGATGTGAAGCTTACTTAGCACATGTGGTGGACGTGGAGAAGGAAGTACTTGATTTAGATAAGATTCCAATAGTAAGGGAATTCCCAGACGTTTTTCCAAATAAATTGCCCGGATTGCCACCAGATCGTGAAATTGAGTTTTCCATAGACTTAGTTTCCGGAGCAGAATCAGTTTCAAAGGTACCCTATCGCATGGCTCCAGTGGAAATGAAAGAACTAGCTAAGCAACTCCAGGAATTATTGGACAAAGGCGTGATTAGGCCAAGTGTATCCCCGTGGGGTGCTCCAGTGTTATTCGTAAAGAAGAAGGATGGAAGTATGAGATTGTGTATTGATTATTGGGAATTAAATAAGTTAACCATTAAAAACAAGTATCCCCTGCCAAGGATAGATGACCTGTTTAACCAACTTAAGGGAGCGTGTTGTTTCTCGAAGATTGACTTGAGATCAGGCTACCATCAGTTAAAGATTAAGCCTGAAGATATACCAAAGACTGCATTCAGGACCCGATACGGACATTATGAGTTCTTAGTAATGTCGTTTGGATTGACCAATGCACCAGCTGCCTTCATGGATTTAATGAATCGGGTGTATAAAGAATACTTGGATAAGTTTGTGATTGTATTTATTGATGACATCCTCATTTATTCGAAGACTAGAGAAGATCATGCTAATCATTTGAAGATTTCCCTGCAAAGGCTAAGAGAGAAGCAGTTGTACGCAAAGTTTTCGAAGTGCGAATTTTGGTTGGAGGAAGTTCAATTCTTAGGTCACGTAGTAGGAAAAGATGGCATTAAAGTGGATCCCGTAAAGATTGAAGCTATATCCAAATGGGAACAACCAAAGACTCCAACAGAAGTCAGAAGCTTTCTTGGGTTAGCAGGTTATTATCGAAGATTTGTAAAGGATTTCGCCAAGATTGCAACTCCATTGACCAAGTTGACCCGGAAGAATGAGAAGTTTAATTGGACAGAGAAGTGCGAGGAAAGCTTCCAAGAATTGAAAAAGAGGTTAGTAACAGCTCCAGTATTAGCATTGCCAGATGAGACAGGAAACTTCGTGATCTATAGTAATGCTTCCTTGAAAGGTTTGGGTTGTGTATTAATGCAACATGATAAAGTCATTGCCTACGCTTCCAGACAGTTAAAGCCTCATGAGCAAAAGTATCCAGTGCATGATTTGGAATTAGCCACAATCGTGTTCGCGTTGAAGCTGTGGAGACATTACTTATACGGAGAAAAATGCGAAATTTATACAGATCACAAAAGTTTAAAGTATATATTCACTCAAAAGGATCTAAACATGCGACAACGGAGATGGCTAGAACTGATTAAGGATTACGATTGTTCTATTAATTACCACCCAGGCAAGGCCAACGTAGTGGCAGATGCCCTAAGCAGGAAGGAAAGATTGAATGCAATCAAAATTTCCGAGGACCTCGCCAGAGAATTGGAGAAGCTGGAAATTGAGGTTCGAGTAACAGACAAAAATCAAGGACAATTGTATGAGATCACTTTTCGGCCAGAATTGATGGACAAGATCCAGAAGTGTCAGGAAGAAATGATGAATCGAGAGTTAGATAGTTTAACTGGAGAAGAACTCTGCACACAAAAGGATAGCAAGGGTATGTATAGGTTTTCCTCGAGGATATGGATTCCCAATGTAACTGAACTAAGGAATGCGATATTGCGGGAAGCTCATAATTCCAAGTTTTCCATTCACCCGGGAAGCACTAAAATGTATCAAGATTTGAAGATGCACTTTTGGTGGCCAGGAATGAAAAAGGAAATTGCAAGTTGGGTTAACAAATGCCATGTATGCCAGACAGTGAAGGCGGAACATCAAAGACCAAGTGGATTGTTACAACCGTTGGATGTTCCACAGTGGAAATGGGAAAAACTCGCGATGGATTTTGTTGTAGGACTACCAAAGACGAAATCGAACCATGATGCAATTTGGGTAATTATTGATAGATTGACCAAGTCTGCACATTTTCTCCCGATCAATGAAAAGTATCCTTTGGACAGGCTAGTTAAATTATATTTGGATGAAATTGTTACCAAGCATGGAGTTCCTGTTTCAATTGTATCTGATCGAGATCCAAGATTTAATTCCAGATTTTGGATGAAATTTCAGGAGTGTTTAGGGACTAAATTGAAAATGAGTACCGCCTACCATCCCCAGACAGATGGCCAAAGTGAAAGAACCATTCAGACGATAGAAGACATGTTAAGGGTTTGTGCTTTGGATTTTAAAGGAAATTGGGACGAACACTTGCCACTGATTGAGTTTTCTTATAATAACAGTTATCATGCCAGTATAAGAATGCCGCCCTACGAAGCCCTGTATGGACGTAAATGTAGGTCCCCTCTTTATTGGGATGAAGTAGGAGAAAAGAAATTATTAGGCCCTGAATTGGTTCAACAGACTAAGGCTGCAATTATATTAATTCGAAAAAGGTTAGAAGCAGCTCAAGATAGACAGAAAAAGAACGCAGACCTTCATCGAAAAGACGTGGAGATGGAAATAGGATCGTTGGTATTGTTAAAAGTGTCGCCCTGGAAAGGATTGGTTAGATTTGGACAAAAAGGTAAGTTAAGTCCTAGATATATTGGACCTTTTGAAATACTGAGGAAAGTTGGTAAGGTTGCCTATGAGTTGGCATTGCCACCGCAATTACAACATATCCACAATGTATTCCATGTGTCCATGCTGAAGCGTTATATCCCTGATTCAAATCAAGTTATTGAATATGAACCAATCGATCTTCAACCAGATTTATCCTACGAGGAACGGCCGATCCAGATCCTAGATCGTAAAGAGCGAGTTCTTAGAAATAAGTCTATTCCAATAGTTAAAGTACTGTGGCGGAATCCTCGAGTAGAAGAGTCCACTTGGGAATTAGAGTCAGATATGCTTGACAAACATCCTCATTTGTTTAATTAGATCAGATTCTGAGGACATAATCTTTTTAAGGGGGAAAGAATATAACGACTCGTACATTTTTTGTAATATTTAAATGTGTAATTATTAAATAATTAAATAAGTTATGTGTATGGGATCTGTCAGTTGAATATTCTTTTTGTTAATATTTTATTAATTATGTGTGATTATGGGTGTTCGAGGATCGTTGGTGTAATTAGTTGTGGCGTTGTGTTATTTGTTTTATGGTTAAAAGTGGTTATATTCAAGATTTATTTTCATAAATATTTGGGTTGTCTCTAAAATTATTTTTATCGCTTTAAAATATTATTTATTATTTTTAGGAATTTATGAAATTTAGAAATTAATATATTATTATTTATTTATCTTTAAATGATTTTCTGATTTCATTTAATAGATAAAAGCGGGAATAAACTCCATTGTAATAATTATTTTAAAACTTACGAAAATTTTATTTAACTAGCTTTAGTTAGTTCGGAAATTTCAAAATTCTAGTTGGGATTTATTTCAGATTATATTAGTCGTGTATATCGTTAAACTCATTTGCGGGTCGGATAATACTTTTGTTGCGGGATTTATAAACGAAAAAAAAAAGAAAAAAAAACACACACAAACAAACAGCAAATAGGGGGCAAGGGATTGTTAATCGGGTTTAACCCGATCTCCTCCTCAGTTCATTAGCTCTACTGATGCTATTCAATCTCTCAATTGTTTTCTCTCTCACGCAAATCTCTTCCTCTCCTCTATTCCTTTCGATCCCTGTTCGCGGTCTCATTTTTCGGGCCCCTGTTTCCCGGCCGTCGCTGCCGTTTTCTCTACCGCCACCATCAGTTTGTTCCTTCCCTCTCCGTTTTTCTTCCGTCTCCCTCTCTTCCTCTTTCCTCTTTCTCGATTTCCATTCTTCTTCCCTGTTTATGTGGCTGTTGTGCAAGTGTGTGTATGTTTACCGTGCGTGTGTGTGTTTGTATCTGTGTGTATTGTGTTCTCCGATTCTGATTTTTGCTCTGTCGCCGCCGGGTTGTTTTCCGGCTGGGTGATGGGCGCGTGTTCTTCACGCAGCTGGTTTTAATGCCCTGTGTTGCCTTAGTTCGAACGGTGCTAATTACAATTTTATTGTTTAAATTTCTCTTTGCAGGAAAAATTATTTGATTGATTCGTGAAATAAAATAATTTTGGTACGAGAATTATATTATTAATTGATGGAATTTACGTAGGATGCCCGATATTTATGGGAACCCGTAAATTTTATCGCCGTCGGCGATGAGCTTCGGCGAGTCGACGGTGGACTATGATGATTCGATCTGAGTCCTACAATTTAAAATACAAAATATGATCTAAGGTGCGAATTGCGAATAAAATACTATTAAACCATAAAAACACGGCTAATAATTAATAATTATATTTAATTGGTAACTGAGAATTTTGGACTGATATTGATGACTGAAATCGGTGGTTGGGTTTAAATTGCGATTGATTGTAGTTGTGTTTGTTTGGACGTCGGGATGTTCGACGGGTAGTCCGATAAATAAAGGGGTGCTGCCCGATTTTCGGAAAATTAAATTACGGAAATACGAGGCCGTACCCAATGGCTATCGGAACTTCGATCGATTATATGTAACTATTTTGTACAAAACATGATTATGTGTTGCGATGGAATACTTTTCGAAACCGATAACCCTAATTTCGTAAAAGGACAAATATACCTATATTACGAACACGAGCACTGAACCGGCTTTTGAAGACGTGAACCCTAATTGATACGTGTATTATTATATTGAAAATGTTACGAGTTGGGTTTGTTAACATATGGGTAGATTGTTAGCAAGGATAGTCAAGCTTATTCGGACGTCTAATTTAGGGTGTTTTGGTTCCTGTAGATTCCAGTTGAAATCCTTAGCATCCCGGTCAGTGCAAAGCCAGTCAGAAATTAGTGTTAAAGCGTATTAAGGCAAGTACCCCTGATCATATCTTTATGGTTCAGTATATATGAATATAATGTTGTCTTATTCTCGTACTGGAACAGAATGATTTAAGTTACGTATTCCCTGGGTTTCAAATTATTTTATTAACTTGTGTTTTGGGGGAAAAGTAACTTCTGAAAATACCTATCTCTAAGCTTTGAATAAAATGGAAATGTTTTGGGAAAATGTGCTGTGTTATAATTGTTTTAACAAGAGATAGGTAAGTGAATTGGAAAACTGGATAAAAATGATCAGATAATTGGATGAGTGTGCGCAGAAGGCCCGTAACGGCCTGGAAGTTAGCGTAAGAGGCGAAGTGGTTGCGCACCCTATTATAACCACCAGCCCAGCGTGACAGAGACCTAGCTAGTCTCTGAGTTCCGGAACAAGTTTCATATGATAGCCTGATCAGCTGTCTCACCAGGAATCATCCAATGCATGTATATCTGAGCAAGCGATTTTGAGGTTCCCGGAAAGGGACAAGTTTTATGGTTCCCGTAAAGGAACAATTAGTTTTATAGGTCCTGCGATGGGACAAATGATTTGGAAATGTAAGTAGCATGCTAAATTTAATCCTGCTATTTACACAGCACTATTAATAAAATGTTTAGAGAGCATGCTAGCTATTAAAGATCCAGTTTTAACAGTTTATCAGTTTTTATCTATTTACACTTGTTTTACTTGTTTTCCACTATCAAGTTGTAATTTCTGTTCCTACAATTGTTTATTATAAACTGTTTTAGTTAGTAATCATATAGTGGTACTGCTGAGCGGTTGATCGCTCACTCTTGCAAATGTGTTTGTATATTTTCGCATTGCAGATGCTTAGGGGATGTTGCTGTTTTGCTAAGGGCCAGTTTCCAACTCCTCCTGTGTCGAGCTTCTCTGAATAGGTAGTGTCTGGGAAGTGTGGTCTGTGAGTTGCTATAGAATAATAGTCACAGATGGCAGGTTGTTTTTAATAAGATGGTTTGTAATAAGTGTGTAACCTAAGTTATACTTGAACCTGGAAAAGGTCTTGTGGAAGAGTTGTTTATATTGAAATAAAGTAAGTAGTTGTCTTATAATTATAGTTTCATTTTGTTAGTGACGTCAACTCCTAACCCGGGGTTGAGGCCGTTACAAAACTGGGATGATCATCTACCGTTGATTGAGTTTTCATATAACAACGGCTATCATGCTAGCATCGGAATGCCACCCTATGAAGCCTTATATGGACGTAAGTGCAGATCACCATTGTACTGGGATGAAGTAGGAGAAAAGAAGTTGTTGGGACCTGAGCTAGTGCAATAGACTAGAGATGCAGTGGCATTGATTCGAAAAAGATTGGAAGCCGCCCAGGATAGACAGAGGAAAATGCAGATCTATATCGGAAGGATACGAATTTTGAGATAGGGTCACTGGTATTGTTGAAAGTATCACCATGGAAAGGATTAGTTTGATTTGGACAAAAAGGTAAGATTAGCCCCAGATGTATAGGGCCATTTGAAGTTTTTAAGCAAATAGGGAAAGTCGCGTACGAGATAGCGTTACTGCCACAATTGCAGTAGATTCATAATGTGTTCCACGTATCCATATTGAAGCCATATATCCCTTATTCAAATCAAGTAATTGAGTATAAACCGATCGAGCTTCAATCAGATTTATCCTATATGGAACGACCAATCCAGATATTAGATCGTAAGGAGCGTGTAGTTAGAAAAAAATCTATTCCTATAGTTAAAGTACTTTGGAGAAACCCTAGGGTAGAAGAGTCTACCTGGGAGTTAGAGTCAGATATGCTTGAAAAATATCCTCATTTGTTTAATTAGTTAAGATTCTGGGGACATGATCTTTTTAAGGGGGAAGGATATAATGACTCGTATATTTGTGTATTATTTAAATGTATAATTATTGCGTAATTATTTAAATAAAGAATTGTATATTGATTCTGATCTCTGTGTTTTATTTATTGCTATTTATATGTGATTGTCGGGTTACGTGGATTGGTCGTATGATTGTTTGTTGCACCATATTATTTTTGTTTTGCTTTTAAAAGTGGTTTTATGACAAATTTATTTTTAAAAAATATTTGGATTGTCTTTAAAATTGTTTTTATGATTTCATAATATCAATAATTATTTTTGGAATTTTATAAAATTTACAAATCAATATTTCAGTAATTATTTCTTTTTAAATGATTTTCTGAGTTCACTTAATTGAAAAATCAGTATTTAATTCCATAATTTCTCAAAAATTTCGATACTCATATTTTATTAAGTTTTTAATATTTCAAGATTTTTAAAATTATTTCGGAGATTTTTAGAATTAATTTTACATGCGCGTTGTTTCGTCTAATCGTTAAATGCGGGTAGGAGTTGCGTTTCAAAAGTGGTTTATAAATTATGCAAAAATTATTTTACTAACTTTCAAATATTTCGAGAATTTTGGTATAAAATTTGTAATTTTTCGATGTATTCTGATGCGCAGCTGGTTCGTTATTTATCAAGAAAACGAACTAGAATATAAGTAAGAGCGTGGCAGATACACGTGTATATACCTTGTTTACTAAAATTAGTACGTGTCCTGTGGTAGGACTCGTGGCAGCACAGGAAGGAAAGAAAAAAATATAATAACATAAAATACCCCCCCCCCTTCTCTATCGACCGCGGCTCTTGTCTCTCTCTCTCTAGCATCTCTGTTTTCTCTCTCCTTCCTTCTAATCTCTTCTCTCCCATCTTTCTTTCTCTCTTCTTTCATGCCTTCATCTCCCTCTTTTCTCTCATTGTTTCCCCCTATTAGTGGTAAGTTCGGTCGCCGTTTTCCGGCCACTGTCTTGCTCCGGCTTGTCCTGGTTTTGTCTGTTCTGTTTAAGTTTGCTGATATATATATACATGTGTGTATATACTGTGTTGGCTTTGTTTCTTTGTAGTTCATGGCGTTGCGTGATTGTGATGGTACGCCTGTATTCCCGTTGCATGTTGCCTTAATTCAGTTTTGATTATTTTCATTTTATTGTTTCTGCAGAAATTAAATTGATCGGATTCGTGAAAATAGATTATTCGTGCGGGAAACGATTATTAGTTTAATCGGTGGAATTTCGTGTTGGAAACCAGGAAATTAATCGGGTACCTGCAAAATTTCACCATCGTCGACGATGAGCCTCGGCGAGTCGACGGTGGACGGTGATGATTTTACCTGAATCCTAAATATTTTAAATAAATAAAATAATTTGTATAAATTATTTTCGGAAGTAAATAACTTTTCAAGTGACAAGCCGTAGTGGATTATAATTGTGAATTTGATTTGTTGGGAATTGACATCGATTGATATTTCAGCGGGTAGGTCTATAAATAGAGGAGTCGTTGTCCAAATTTTCTGAAAATTATTTTTAACTACGAATCGAGTGTATATATCCAAATAAATGCAAATCGAACCCTGATTGTTACGTGTACCATTATTACGTGTATAATATTATACGAACATGTGCGAGCCGGGAACCGTTAACGTCGGGTAATTGTTTAGCGATAATATGTCAAGCATAAATGGTCGTCTAACTCAGGTTGTTTTGATTCTGTAGGTTCGAGTAAAAGGACCCAGTAGTTGAAGTCGGTTTAGAGTCAAGCCAGTATTAGTGTAAAACTTCGCAAGGCAAGTACCCCTAAACAAATCTTTTATAGTTAGTATATATGAATAATTGTTGACTTAATTTACGTACTGGAACATAACTTTTTAAGTTACGTATCCCCCGTGTTTAAATATGTTTTATTAACTTACGTTTTGGGGAAAAAGTGACTTCTGAAAATGCCTATCTCTATATTGTGATTAAAATTGGAAAGGTTTTGGAAAGTGTGTTGTGATATAATTATTTTAAAAAGAGATAGGTATAAGTGGTTTTGGAAACTGGATAAAAATGGATCAGATATTGGATGGTTGCGTAAGAGGCCCGTAACGGCTCAGCGGGTTTGCATAAGTGGCTAAGTCGGTTGCGCGCCCTATTTAAACCGCTTAGTCCAGCGTGACAGAGACCTAGCTAGTCTTTGAGTTCTGGAACAGGTTGTGGTGGGATAGACTGATCAGCTATCCCTAGGATTCATCCAATTATATATCTAATTTTGGTTTAGTAATTCCCAAAACACAACAGTTAGTTTTGTGGTCCCCGTAACGGGACAGATGATTTATGATTCTTGTAATGGGACATTGGTTTTGGAAAGGAGAATAGCATGTTAAAATTGGACTCTGGTATTTTTACACAGCACACCACTGATGATATTGCTTTTCAGAGCATGCTAGTTTTGATATCCAGTTTATACCTGTTTTACTTGTTTTCATAAACGAGTTATGATATCTGTTCCTACAAGGTTTTAGATACACTGCTTTACTTGTTATTCATATAATCGTACTGTTGAGCAATTGATTACTCACCCTTGCAGCTTGTTTTGTATTTATATATTGCAGATGTCTAGAAGACCATTCAGACCATGACAGAATAGGGTGTCAGCCCCCTCCGGTCCCGGCTATATGAATAGATCAGTAATTCTCCTGAGTTGTCTCTATATGTCAAGCATGGTTGTGTTTGAAAACTTGGAATCCAATTTGTCAGAAATAGCCTGCTTGACTTGATCTATTTCTGTTTTAATGGCAGTGACATCCTGATTATGTTGAAGAGACTGGATTTTGTGCACTTGGAGAGAGTTGAGATGTGCTTGTAGAAGTTTCTTGGTGGTAGCATTGGTGGTGGCTTGAAGAGCTGTTTGTGTTTGTTGAATGATGTGGAAGAAGGTGGACTTGAAATGATGCTCATCACATTCCTTGGAAAACACCCAAGATGGAGTGTTGGAGCTGGAGCTAGGGCCTTCTTCTCCCCCTATGTTCATAACCTCTTCTTTATCACCATCTTCATCCCCAAAAAGATCTTCAGAACCACCAGTTCCATAGTCGACATCATCACTAGTTGTGGCTGGTATAGCTGTGATGGCATCTTTAGCCCTCTGCAATGAAGTTGTAGTATGCACCAAGTTTAGCATTCTTTCAGCAGCCACATTATCCTGCTCAGCTAGAACTTGATAAGCTAAAACAGGGTGAGTAAATACCTCAGCTTTATAAGAAACAGAATCTAAGACAGCTTGATATTCTTGCTGAATTAGTTGTTTCTTTTCAGCCTCATTGACATCCATTAACTCACTAACAATGGGCTCTTCCCATTCTGTTGTACCTGCTTTTCTCTCATTTTCTATCTCTTTTTAGATCGAGGGCTCCCCTTGGCTCACCACCATCACACCATCACCTTCACCTACTAAGGTGGGACTCCCCTCACTCACTTTTGTCAGGCTGGAAGAAATAGCCTGCATATTTTTTCTCATTTCCTCTCCTTTTTCCTGAGAGCAACTCAGCCTCTCACTCTGTTCACTCCCTTCCCTCAAACCTAGGAGTGATTTTACAACTACTAACTCATCTACACTTGTAACAATTGTTGAAAATTCAGTTTGTATAGTGAGTACAGACGGATGAGAAACATTCATCGGAATAGTAGTTATGATAGCCGACGGATGACTGCTGTTAGGCATACTCGTCAAGATATAATCACTAACCGACGGATGAACAATATCCACCGGAATAGAGGAAATGATAGAGTTTGGAGTGAAAACTATTGTAGACTCTGTGCAGATTGATGATAAATTAGGCACAGACGTCTCAACAGTTCCTGAAAGAATTGGCAACTGAGCCAACAAATTATTTTAAAGATGATGCTCACTTGCATTGAATTTTGGCTTCTCCAACAGAGTTAAAGAAGGAGAATTAGGGATTGACGTGTTAATCATATCCACATCCAGTGAGTGTGTGGGTGAGTTTGGTGTGTTTGGTGCTTCAATAGTTAATGATTTTGGCTGTGACTCCACATTTATTGGAGCCACATCAAACTGAATTTGAGATGGTGCAGTGACTGAGTCTTTAGCTGCAGTTTGTACTGTGTGTGATCCCTGTGCATCCCCAAGTTTTCTATATTTCTTCTTTCTTGTGTAAGTTTGGGGTGAATCTGTGTCCCTTACCCTTTTAGCATGTGCTCCTGGTTGGGAGCTTGTTTCAATAGTAACATCCTTTTGGGAGGATGAAACTAGAGATGTGTTAATTTCCTTTTTAAGCACCACAGTTTGTTGGGAAACTGTGGTGTGGCTAGGTTTGGGTACACTCATCTATCCATCCTTATCCTTAGGGTTTCTTTTATTTTCACCCGGTCTCTCACCTCTCTTACCACCCTTCACACTCCCTTCTTTGGTTTTGGTGGATTTTGAAACTGGCATCTTTTGAGAGACACTAGAGTGTGGGTTCTTTGACTTGGATTTAGAAGATTTAGGTTTTGTGGCTTGGGTAGGCATTTGTTGGGTCATTGACACAGATGTCATAGCCACAGTTAATGGCAAAGAAATTTGAGAGGTAGAGATAATAGAGACAGTGGTGCTTACCTCACTTACCTGAGGGACCTCCATGATAGACAAATAGACAAGGGGCACCTCTTTGTGGTGATTGGTTCTGTTCAAATATGCAATTACTCTTCAATCTTAAACCCAACAATCCAGTCTGTTGGTTGGGTTCTCAATCACAAGATCCTCACAGAGATGGTTAGCAATAATCATAAAAAATCTAGCATAATACACTTCTAGATCTCTTTTTAAGTTTCCCTAACTTGTATCCTAACTTAAACATGAAAGCATCACTAAAATTATAGACATTATCAGTAACTAGCATGTAAAGCATGTTAAGCATAACAGTATTGACAGAATTAAAGTTACTCACTTTACCAGAAAATACTTTGGTAACTACATCACACAGATAACTCCACTTTTTCCTAAGACCTAGCCTTCTAATCTCACTTAACTTAGTAGTAGGAAGGGCATAGCCAATAGTATTAAGCAAGTTAACTAAATTAGCATCTGTGTGTGGCTTAGTAGTAGTGTTTTTAGGAATTCGAAAGCATGCTTGGATAGTGTCACTGTTAATGCAGAATTCCTTACCTTTAATGGTGAAAATTATGGTTTTTTCAGTTGCTTGGTACACAACAGTAGTCCACATCTCCTCCACAACTTTACAGTAGATTGTTGGTGATTCCATCATGGCATAACTGAGCTTGAATCCCTTCACAAAATCCATCATTTTGTGATAATCCTCAGATGCTGGAATCTTTTTGTTCACTAGTGCTACAAAGTTGTTCTTCTCATATATGAATCCTGATTGAGACATGATTTTTACTACTGGTGCCATTGTTAAAGCAAGGAAATTTGCAGAAAAAAAAGGTTTTTCCTTTGAGAGAGAAGAAAACTGTTAATTGCAGTAGAGAAAGATAAAAGCAAAAGTAAACTGAAGTTAAGCTTTTATGTATTCTCAAATAAATGGGATAAAAATTAAAGGTAAAAATTAAAGACCCAATGAGAATTGCCCAAAATAGCCATTTAAAAATAAAATAAACTGTCAAAATTCTGTCAATTATCCGTCGTGATATACTTACAGACCGTAAGTATATCCGATGGATAATGTTCATAACTTTAACGGCTAAGATGTAGACAATTCGACGGATAAAAATAAAGCAATTATCCAACGGGTATAAAATAATCCAGAAAGTTAATTGATTTTTACCAAGCTATTCTAGTTTGACGGATGATCAAACTCAATGGATAATGAACATCCGTCGAGATGTAAATTTCGACTTAGCCAAAATTTCATCTAAAAGAGAAAAATCAATTAAGTTTCTGGCTGCATTACAACTTGCATAATTATCAAAAATGATTTAAGAATAATTAAGCATACCTAACTCACTTACGAACCTAGTAAAGGTGGATTCATCAAGTGGCTTGGTAAAGATATCTGCAAGCTGCTTCTCACTTGGAACAAAATGAAGTTCCACAGTACCATTCATCACATGTTCCCTAATAAAGTGATACTTGATGTCTATGTGCTTTGTTCTTGAATGTTGTACTGGATTTTTAGTGATGGCAATTGCACTTGTGTTATCACAGAAGATATTAATTCTGTCCACTTGCAGACCATAGTCCAACATTTGGTTTTTCATTCATAGAATCTGTGCACAACAACTGTCAGCAGCAATATATTCAGTTTCAGCTCTAGAAGTAGAAACTGAATTTTGCTTTTGACTGAACCAGGATACTAGCTTGTTTCCTAGGAATTAACAGGTTCATGTTGTACTTTTTCTATCAATTTTACAACCTGCATAATCTGCATCTGAATAACTAGTTAGATCAAAACCAGAATCTCTAGGGTACCAAATGCCAAGTTTTGGTGTGTCCTTGAGATATCTGAAAATTCTCTTAATAGCTACTAAATGAGATTCTGTAGGATCAGCCTGAAATATAGCACAAAGACAAGTAGCAAATATGATATCTGGCCTACTAGCTGTTAAGTACAGAAGTGAGCCAACCATGAGCCAACCATGCCTCTATGCCTTTTGGTTTCAGTTGTATTTAATTCAAGTTTAGTTGCAGTAGCCATGGGAGTTTTTGCAATTGTGCAATCCATTAGATCAAACTTCTTTAAAAGATCATAAATATATTTCGTTTGACTAATGAATATTCCATCACTAGCTTGCTTAACTTGTAAACCAAGAAAGTAAGTTAGTTCTCCCATCATGCTCATTTCATACTTACTTTGCATCAATTTGGAAAACTTTTTGCAAAGTTTTTCATCTGTAGAGCCAAATATAATATCATCTACATAAATTTGAACAAGTATACTTTATCCATTAACATTTCTAAAGAATAAAGTTTTATCAACAATACCTCTTGTGAAGTGATTTTCTAAGAGAAACTTTGACAAAGTATCATACCAGGCTCTAGGTGCTTGCTTCAATCCATAAAGTGGTTTCAAAAGATAGTAGACATATTCTGGAACATTTGGATCTTCAAAACCAGGAGGCCGATTGACATAGACTTCCTCCTCCAAATCTCCATTCAGAAAAACACTTTTGACATCCATTTTATAGACCTTGAAATTGGCATGGGCTGCATAGGCTAAGAAAATTCAGATGGCTTCAAGTCTTGCAACAAGAGCAAAAGTTTCATCAATATCTATTCCTTCTTGTTGACAGTAGCCCTTAGCAACCAATCTGGATTTTTTTCCTGACAACTATGCCATTTTCATCCATCTTGTTTCTGAATACCCACTTGGTGTCAATTGGATTCTTTCCTTTAGGCTTGGGTACCAGCTTCCATATCTTGTTCCTTTCAAATTCGTTTAGCTCCTCTTGCATAGCTAGAACCCAATCGGATTCCAGCAGAGCTTCTTCTACCTTATTTGGTTCTTCCTTTGAGAGTTTCCTTGTTTGAACTCTAGAAGATGCATCACCAATAATGAGCTCAAAGGGGTGATCTTTATTCCATTTTCTCTGTTGTGGTAGATTAGCTCTAGATGAAGAGGCCTCATCATTATCTTGATGTGTAACTGAGTTTTGATTTGAAGAAACTCCCCCTGAGTTTATGAATCTTTGATTTGAAGAAGGAGTTCTTTCTGTAAGTGATCTGTTTTGACTCTCAGCTTCTCTCATTGTTCTGACGGATGATGCACTTTGTATCTCGACGGATGAAGCTGATTGTCTACCGACGGATGATGCATTATACAACTGGACTGATGCTGAATTTTGTGCATCATTGGAGATAGTCTAGTCTGCATTATCCTTAGCCACCATTTCTTGATCACTATCATCATCACTGTCTTCACAAATCATCTCTACATTTTCAAATTGGAGGCTCTCATGGAAATCTCCATCTTGCAGTCCTTCAATCTTTTTATCATCAAATACAACATGTACAAATTTTATAACAATGTTGGTTCTCAGATTGTAGACTCTATATGCTTTTCCAACAGCATATCCAACAAAAATTCTTTCATCTGCTTTGGCATCAAACTTCCCATATTGATCAGTTTGATTCCTTAAGATATAACATTTACAGCCAAAGACATGTAGAAAGTTTAATGCTGGCTTCCTGTTCTTGAACAACTGGTAGGGAGTCATGTATTTGGTTTGATTGACCAAAGAAATATTCTGAGTGTATCATAAAGTATTTACAGCTTCAGCCCAAAAATATGTTGGTAACTTTGATTCTTGCAGCTTCAATAAGGGACATGTTCTTTCTTTCCACCACTCCATTTTGTTGTGGAGTTCTGGCTACAGAAAACTCATGCATGATCCCATTCTCTTCACAAAATAATCTCAACACAGAATTCTTAAACTCAGTTCCATTGTCACTTCTGATTCTTCTTACTTTGAAATCAGGATGATTGTTGACTTGCCTTATGTGATTGATGATGATTTCACTAGCTTTGTTAGGAATATGTGTATTAGTTTGATGATAAGTTAAGCAAAACACTTAAGTAGAAATCTAGTGTTTGTAGCCTCAACGGATAAGACCATCTTGGCTATCCGTTGAAGGAGTAGCTTTACTTAGCAATAAGTTTAGTATTGTAGCACATTTCACTCTCTGGTTTCAAGCTGTAATTCTTAGACGTTGTTAGGAAATGATCAGTCATGTTGACTACTAATGGATGTACAAATAGGAGGGCTAAGTGTAAATATTTCATGCCTTGTAATTTTGTATAAGTGAAGAAGTGTCAACGGATATTGAAGACCTTCAACGGATAAGAAACAAAGCTTCAACGGATGTCTCTAATGCTTCAATGGATAATATCCATCAACGGATAAGTGCTTCAACGGATAAAGACTTCAACTGATAATGCATCAACGGATAAAGCTTCAACGGATAAAGCCTCAACGGATAAGGCATCAATGGATGAAAGCTTCAACGGATGCTTAGTTCATTAGCAGTTGATAGTGACAATTCACAAGCTGACAGAGGCACATGGGTTGACAGAGACATACTGGAATGTGGAAGCCTCTAGGAGGAATCAAGAAAATGCAGCATTTCCATTCTGATGCAAACAAGGAAGTATTCAAAGATTTACAGATTATCCTAGATTGCATTGGATAGAGAAATGAAGAAGAAACATGTGAAGAATCTTTTCAATTGTATTTTACAGTTTGTCTTCACTTGTAAACTTGGTGATATATAAACCAAGTAGCAGCTAGTAATTAGATATGAATTTTCCTTGAGCTGTTTAGAAATATCAAAAGAGAAAATCATCTAGTTTGTACTAGGAAGCAGCTGTGATTTAATTCTTTGAATCACAGATTTTCTGAAATAACACATCTCTGGTGGAACAACAAATCCACCAGAAAAGTTTTTAAGTTCTTTGTGTTCATTACATTTGTGTTTGAATATATATCTGTCTGCATCAGCTTCAAGCAATTCACACACATTTGATCACTCAAACACTTAGCCTTAGAAACTGCTCAAAACTTGAAAAAGTTTTGAGATTTACATTCAACCCCCCTTCTGTAAATCTCATTGTTAGTCCACTGGGAATAACAATTGGTATCAGAGCAAGCTCTTAACATACAAAGAGTTTAAAGATCTATTTTGCTAACATCATGAGTGCACAGAAGAATCCTCCTGCTACCATCATGAGTAGGAAGGATATTGGTGTAAAGATCCCAGTCCTGGAAAAAGATAATTATCATCACTGGAAAGTGAAGACGCATTTACATCTTCTTTCTCAAGATGAAAGCTACATCAACTGTATTGAAAATGGTCCTCACATCCCTCACAAAGTAGCCACAGCTGCTACTGCAACAGTTGCTGTTGGACAGTCCATTCCCAAGCCAAAAGCAGAATGGACTATTGAAGACATGGAAGAAATCCGCAAGGATAAGAGAGCTATGAACATTTTGTTTAATGGCTTAGATCAAGATATGTTTGACAATGTCATCAATAGCCAAACTGCAAAAGAAGTTTGGGATACTGTACAAATCATCTGTGAAGGTACTGAGCAGGTCAGAGAGAACAAGATGCAGCTTCTTATTCAACAGTATGAATATTTTCACTTTGAAGAAGGTGAATCATTAAATGATACCTTCAACAGGTTTCAGAAACTGTTGAATGGATTGAAGCTGTATGGTAGAGTGTACCAAGTCAAGGATTCCAACTTAAAATTTCTTAGGTCTCTGCCAAAGGAATGGAAGCCCATGACTGTCTCTTTGAGAAATTCTCAAGATTATAAGAACTTCACACTTGAAAGACTATATGGAATTCTGAAGACTTACGAACTTGAAATGGAGCAGGATGAGCTGTTGGAAAAGGGAAAGAGAAAAGGAGGAACAGTTGCTCTTGTAGCTGACAGTGAGAAGATGGAAGCCAGGAATGAGGAGAAGACAATGCCAAGTCTCAAAATTGGCACAAGCAAATCAGAATCAAGCAAGGGTAAAGAGCAAGTTGTTGAGGATGAAGACAATTCCAGTCAGGATGAATTTGATGATATTGAAGAACATTTGGCCTTTCTGTCCAGGAGGTTTGCAAAAATGAAGTTCAGGAGAAACACAAAGTTCACTAAGCCAAACAAAAACATGGTGGACAAATCAAAGTTCAAATGTTACAACTGTGGCATTAGTGGACACTTTGCAAGTGAGTGTAGGAAGCCAAATTCTGAGAAAAAGAAATTTGAGCAAGTCGATTACAAAAAGAAGTATTTTGATTTGCTCAAACAAAAGGAAAGAGCTTTTCTCACTCAAAATGATTGGGCAGCAGATGGGGTAAATGAAGATGATGATGTGGAATATGTCAACCTAGCCCTGATGGCTAATTCTGATGAAAATGAAATTAGTTCATCAAGCAACCAGGTAATTACTACTGATCTCTCTCAGCTTTCTAAACATGAATGCAATGAAGCCATAAATGATATGACCAATGAATTATATCATTTGTGTGTTTCCCTTAAATCATTAGCAAAAGAAAACACTAGGATCAAGGAGAATAATGTGTTTTTAAGTGATAGGAATGTTGTGTTAGAGGATCAGGTAATTGAGCTTGAAAAGATAAAACTTAAATGCTTGACTGTTGAGAGTGAACTAGCAGAAGCTGTTAAGAAAGTAGAAATTCTTTCTAAACAGTTAGAAAGTGAGCAAGAGGTAATCAAGGCCTAGAAAACATCTAGGGATGTTAGTGTTCAGATTGCAAAGGTTCAGGGAATTGAATCATTCTGTGAGGATGCCTGGAAGAAAAACAAAAAGGAGTTAGAATTAATTGATGGATTGTCAACGGATGTGGAATCAACGGATGATGAAAGTTATCCGTTGAAGGAAGAAAAGGAGCATCCGTTGAAGGCTCATCAATTAAAACAGGCAAGTTCTTTTAAAAATAAAAGTCTCAATAAAAAGAATGATTCAACTCTCTAGAACTTTGTCAAAGAAGGAGCTAGCACATCCAGAGATGTTAGTAAGGTGAATATAGGACACATGACTTTAGATCAGCTAAAAGATAGGCTTAAGTTGGTTGAGGATAAGAAGGAAACTAAAAGAAAATCTAAAAGAAATGGGAAGGTAGGGATTAATAAAGATAACAATTACACACCTGATAGGTATGCTCCTAGAAAAAGCTGTGTGCATTGTAAAAGTGTTAATCACCTATCTGATAATTGCAAATCTGTTAAAAATGCTCCCATGCCTTCAAATCCCTCCATGCCTAACATGTCTATGTCACCTCTGCATGCTATGCCTTTTATGTCTCACCAGAATCCCCATGCACATTTTGCAAACATGCCATATATTAACAATCCTTATTTTACTGCATTTAGTATGCCTCAAATGCCATACAATATGCCTATGTGGAATAACATGTTTGCACAACCTATGCCTTATCAAATTCAATCAAATGTGTTAAATGATTCTGTGACTAACCCTACACTTCAACCAACCACATCTGAGACCAAGGTTGACCCAAAGTTACCTAAGTCAAAAGATGCAGGAGGAATGAAGTCTAGGAAAAAGACTAACAAGGCTGGACCCAAGGAAACTTGGGTACCAAAATCAACTTGATTGATTTTGTTGTGTGCAGGGACAAAGAAGGAATCTATGGTACTTGGACAGTGGTTGTTCAAGACACATGACAGGAGATTTCACCCTGCTCACAGAGTTTAAGGAGAGAGCTGGCCCTAGCATAACCTTTGGAGATGACAGCAAAGGATTCACTATGGGATATGGCTTAATTTCAAAAGAAAATGTCATCATTGATGAAGTTGCATTGGTTGATGGTCTCAAACACAATTTATTGAGCATCAGTCAACTATGTGACAGAGGGAATACTGTTTCCTTCAATTCTGAAGCCTGTATTGTCACAAGTAAAAAGGATAATAAAGTGGTTCTAACTGGAGTTAGAAAAGGGAATGTGTACTTAGCTGATTTCAACTCTACAGATGCAGAATCCATTACTTGTCTTCTCAGCAAAGCAAGTCCAGTTGAAAGTTGGCTATGGCACAAGAAGTTGTCCCATTTGAGTTTCAAGACAATGAATGATCTAGTCAAAAAGGACTTAGTTAGAGGAATGCCTCTAGTGGAATTCACAAGGGATGGACTGTGTGATGCTTGTCAGAAAGGAAAGCAAAAGAAAGTATCATTCAGTAAGAAGCTTGAATCTGCAATTGATGAACCACTACAACTTCTACACATGGATCTTTTTGGACCAGTCAATGTATTGTCAATTTCAAGGAAAAGATACTGCCTAGTGATTGTAGATGATTTCTCAAAGTTTTCATGGGTTTATTTTCTTGGATCAAAGGATGAAGCTAGTGAAATCATCATCAATCATATCAAGCAAGTCAACAATCATCCTGATTTCAAAGTAAGGAATATTAGGAGTGACAATGGAACTGAGTTCAAGAATTCAACCATGAAGTTGTTCTGTGAAGAAAGTGGGATCATGCATGAGTTCTCAGCTCCAAGAACTCCACAACAAAATGGTGTGGTGGAAAGGAAGAACAGATCACTAATTGAAGCTGCAAGGACAATGCTTGAAGAGTCAAAACTCCCAACTTATTTTTGGGCTGAGGCTGTTAATTGTGCATGTTACACTCAGAATATTTCTCTAATCAATCAGGCAAAATGCATGACTCCCTATCAATTATTCAAGAGAAGAAAACCAACTTTAAAGTTTCTACATGTCTTTGGTTGCAAATGCTACATCTTAAGGAATCAATCTGATCACAAAGGGAAGTTTGATGCAAAGGCTGATGAAGGAATATTTGTTGGTTATTCTGCTGGAAAATCATATAGGGTCTACAATCTAAGAACCAACATTGTCATGGAATCTGTACATGTTGTGTTTGATGATAAAAAGATTGATGGACTAACAGATGAGGGACATCATGAAGGACTCAAATTTGACAACATTGAGATATACTGTGATGATAGTGAAGATGAGAATGATAAAGAAGTCATCTCAAGAAGAATTCAGAATCTGCCTTTGGATAATGCACAGAATGCTGCATCCGTTGAAAGTCATAATTCAGCTTCCGTTGAAAGAAGCAATGCAGCATCCGTTGAAAGACAAAGTGCATCATCCGTTGAAGTTTATAATGAAGCATCCGTTGATCACAGTCTGTCAACGGATAATCAATTCACTTCATCAGTTGATAGAGCTCCCAATTCCTTTCAAAGGATCAGCAACTCAGGGGGAGTTTCAACAAATCAACATTCTATCTCACATCATGACAATACTGAGGCAACCTCATCTAGGGCTAATCTACCACCACAAAGGAAATGGACCAAGAATCACCCTTTTGAACTGATCATTGGTGATGCTACATCAAAAGTGCAAACTAGAAGGGCTACTCAAGATGAATGTCTGTATAGTAGCTTTCTATCACAGGAGGAACCTAAGCGAGTGGAAGAAGCTCTATTGGATCCAGATTGGATTTTAGCAATGCAAGAGGAGCTAAACCAATTTGAGAGGAATAAAGTATCGAAGCTGGTACCCAAGCCAAAGAACAAGAGTTCTATTGACACAAAATGGGTATTCAGAAACAAGATGGATGAAAATGGCATTGTCATAAGGAATAAAGCCAGATTGGTTGCTAAAGGCTATTCTCAACAAGAGGGAATAGATTTTGATGACACATTTGCTCCAGTTACCAGACTTGAAGCCATCAGAATCTTTCTAGCCTATGCAGCTAATGCCAATTTCAAAGTCTATCAGATGGATGTCAAGAGTGCATTTCTAAATGGGGAATTGGAGGAAGAAGTTTATGTAAGCCAACCTCCAGGTTTTGAAGATCCAAATTTTCCAGACCATGTGTATTATCTGTTGAAAGCACTCTATGGACTAAAGCAAGCACCTAGAGCCTGTTATGAGACTTTGTCAAAGTTCCTTCTAGATAATCACTTCACAAGAGGTACTGTTGACAAAACTCTCTTCTTTAGAAATGTTAATGGCTCTAAGATACTTGTACAAATTTATGTAGATGATATTATATTTGGATCTACAGATGATAAGCTTTGTAAAAAGTTTGCTAAATTAATGCAAAGTAAATATGAAATGAGCATGATGGGAGAGCTAACTTACTTTCTTGGTTTACAAGTTAAACAAGTTAGTGGTGGAATTTTCATTTAGTCAAACTACATATATTTATAATCTTTTAAAGAAGTTTGACTTAATGGACTGTTCACCTGCAAAAACTCCCATGGCCACTGCCACTAAGCTTGAATTAAACAAGGCTGAAAAGTCTGTGGATATTACAAGTTATAGAGGCATGGTTGGCTCACTTTTATATTTAACTGCTAGTAGACCTGATATAATGTTTTCTACATGTCTCTGTGCTAGATTTCAAGCTGACCCTAAAGAATCTCACTTAGTGGCTATTAAAAGAATTTTCAGATATCTCAAGGGGACTCCAAATCTAGGAATTTGGTATCCTAGAGAGTCTGGTTTTGATCTAATTGGCTACTCAGATGCAGATTATGCAGGTTGCAAAATAGACAGGAAAAGCACAACAGGCACCTGTCAATTTCTAGGGAACAAGCTTGTATCATGGTTCAGCAAGAAGCAGAATTCTGTTTCCACATCAACCGCTGAAGCTGAGTACATTGCTGCTAGTAGTTGCTGTGCACAGATATTATGGATGAGGAATCAACTATTTGACTATGGTCTGACTGTTGACAAAATTCCAATATTCTGTGACAACACAAGTGCCATTGCCATTACTGAAAATCCAGTGCAACACTCAAGAACCAAGCACATTGATATCAAGTACCACTTCATTAGGGAACATATGATGAAAGGTACAGTGGAACTTCATTTTGTTCCAAGTGAAAAGCAGATTGCAGACATATTTACCAAGCCACTTGATGAATCAACATTCACAAGATTAGTAAGTGAGTTAGGTATGCTTAATTATTCATAATCTATGTCATCTATATAATCTGTCTTGAAGCCTGAAATGAATTTGCTGCAAGAACAAAGTTGGCTTTAATCAAGACTTATCCTATCAACGAATATTCCCTATCCGTTGAAAGCCAAAATTGTTCTATCAACGGATATTCATTATCCGTTGAAAGACAAATACATTTCTGGTAATTTTATCCTTCAACGGATAAAATGGTGTTGTTCATCAACGGATAACTATTTCCCTTATCCGTTGATGTGTCACGTCAGTTACTATCAGTGAGTCACAGCCGTTGATTCTTTTACTCAACCTTTGTACAGATATACAGTGTTGTATGTATTTGTATTTACGGTAGTTTTCAGAATTTCTACAGTTTTATTTGTTCTTGAACGGCTGTAACTTACTTCAAATTATCATTCAATCATTTTATTTACGTTTTAATTCAAGAAAGTATAAAAGCCCAATTGAACTCTTATTCTCACTTTACGCTTTCTTGCTATTCTTATTCTCTTTCTCTCTAAATTCTCAAGTTTTTCTCTGCAACCTCTACTCACAACAATGGCACCAGTAGTCAAAATAATGTCTCAAACAGGATTTGTTTATGAAAAGAATAATTTCATAGCCTTGGTTGAAAAGAATGAAGCCCATTCTGATTATCACAAGATGATGGACTTCATCAAAAACTGCAAACTAAGCTATGCAATGCTGGAAGCCCCAACCATCTACTATGAGGTGATTGAGGAGATTTGGACAACTGCAGAGTTCAACTCCACAGATATGACTATTGCCTTCTCTCTCAAAGGTAAGGACTATTGCATTAATTGTGATGATATACAATCTTGCTTTAAGTTTCCTGAGAATAATGCCATGACACCACACACTGATAAAGATGTCTCTGCTATGCTAGATTCCATAGGCTATGCTTTTGATTCTGCTAGTTTAGGTAGTATTAGAAGGAAAGGCCTTAGGAAAGAATGGAGTTTTCTTGGAGATGCCTTTATTAAGGTTTTCTCTGGGAAGATTAGCAATTTTGATGCTATCACTTCATCTCTTGTTAATATGCTCTATATGCTAGTTTCTGATAGGTACTTTAATTTTAGCAACTGTGTTATGCTAGAATTAGGTTCCAGATTAGGTAACAAAGCTAATAGACCACACAACATCTACTATGCTAGATTCTTTATGTTATTGGCTAACCATGTTGCTGAAGGTTTGGTTATATCCAATGAGAATAATAAACTCAAATGCTGGGCACAAGAGAAAAGGGTCCTTGCAGACCTTTTGAGAATGAACCTCAACATCCAGGTGTCATTGGTATACTTGCCAATCATGAATGCACCACAGGTAAGTGAGGTAAATATTTCTATAACTCCTACTATTTCCAACCCCAATGTTTCTTTGCCTTCTAGTGTGGCTATGGAACCTGTGTCTTTGTCCAAACAGGCTCCTACCAAATCCACCAAATCTAAAGTTTCCAAAGTCAAGTCAAAGAAACCTACCTCTGTTGTTTCTCAAAAGACAACAGTTATAACAACTACCATAAACCCTGAAGGGAGTGAACAGGGTGTGAGTGGTGAGGGGAGGGGTGAACATCAAAAATCCCCCCAGGATAAGGTGGGAGAGGTGAGTGGTACCCAAACCAGCCAAACCACAGTCTCTCAAAAGACTGTGGTGGTTCAAAAGGAGTCCAACACATCCCTAGTTGCATCCTCCCAAAAGGGTGTAACTATTGAAAATAGTCCCCAACCAGGGACACAGAACAAAAGAGGGAGGGACACTGAAGCCACACATTCACCATTTAAAGCCTTTTCAAGGAAGAAGAAGGCCAAAACCCTAGTTTCCACACAAGGGACACACACAGCACAGATACATCCACCAGTATCTGTGCCTTCTCAAATTCAGCTTGATGTGATTCCAGCAAATGTGGAATCACAGCCCCATTCTCTCAATATAGAAACACACCATTCATCAAACTCTCCAACACCCTCTCTGGATGTGGATATGATATTCACATCAATTCCTAATTCTCCCTCATTATAACTCAGGGAGGAGCTCCACTCAAAACCTGATGATCATCATCTTTTAGATGATTTGTTGGATCATCAGCCAATTCTTTCAGATGTAGTTGAAGATTCTGTGTTACCTCACTTAAAATCAATCCACACAGATTCAAAAATTATGTCACTTTCTATATCTACATCTTTTCCTTCTTCAACGGATATCTCTCATCCGTTGACAAGTGGTTGTTCTTCAACGGATAAGCTTAACAGCAGTTATCCGTTGATACCATCAGTTTCTACTTCAACGGATACTCCCTATCCGTTGATGTCCTCTACACACTTAACAGAAACAATTCTAACTGTAGAGGACATGGCAACTGTACAATCACTTTTAGGTTTGAGGGAAGGGAGTGATCTTTTGAATGAGAGGCTGGGTTGCTCCCAGGCAAAAGGAGAGGTTGAGAGTCACCAAATGCATGCTATTTCTTCCAGCATGGCAAAAGTGAGTGAGAGGAGTGCCACCTTAGAAGGTGAAGGTGAGGGTGTGAGGGTGTGTGTGAGCCAGGGGGAGCCCCTGATGCAAGAACAGAGAGAAATTGAGAGAAAGGCAGGTACAGAAGCTATAAGGGTGGATCCAGCCATTGCTAGTGAGTTAATGAAAGTGGATGATGCAGATAAGGGAAGACAATTTAGCAACATTACAAAGTTGTCATTGATAACATTTCCTTGATGCTGACACTTTTACTCACCCTGTTTCAGCCTATCAATTATTGGCTGCACAGGGCAATGTGGAGGCAGAACAGACAATACACATTGTACACACTTCAGAATCTCTTCTCAGAGACAAAGCTGCTGTCAACAGGCTGCCTTCTCAAGCTGGTGAGCCATATGAAGAATTTGGAGTAAATTCTAATGATGATGACTCTAATTCTTTGAATGAGAGCATGAACTTAGGGGGAGTAGCCCAAGTTCTGTTCCTGATCTTCCTGCATGGGCATGGGCAAAACCATCAACACCAGGAGAGTTTGGTGTCACTTTGGTCAAACAAGTCATGACAATTCAGCAGGCCCTTCAGGAGACTCAGGATGCTGGTACCAAGGCAATTCTTCAAGCTCATCTGGAATCTCTGCATCTCTTGCAGTTGCAGCATTACCAGCAAAATCTAAGTGTGGATGAGCTCAAGCTGGACATTGCTGACTTGAAATCCTACAATACTGAGAAATTGGATTCAGTTATACCCTATGGTACTATGCAAGATTTGTTGGGGAGACTGAGGAAAGCATCTGATGCTGACAAGAGGCTTGAAGACTCTATGGTCACCATTCTTCAGAATCAACAAACTCAAACAAATCTACTCATGCAGCTGGCACAAGCACAAGGCTTGACCCCTACCCTTGATGATAACCAAAAAGGGGGAGAATAAAGGGGGAAGGGGAAGGAGAGCCATCTACAACAGTTCAGATTTCTCAAGTGCTAGTTCCTGTCATCACAACTTCTCCAACTATTCAAGTCAAAGGAAAGCTAGATGGAATTGATCTAATCCAGATAGCAGCAGCTGAATTGCAAGTCAAAGAGCAAAGGAAGAAGATTGATGAAAAGATGCAACTAATATTTGGTTCTACAACTTCTCAATCACAATCTGTGAAGCATAGCACAAAAGTGGAATCAATTATTATGGAACTCAAGCCAGTAGGGAGGCATAAGGATGGAGAAACTTCTTCCAAAGATCTGCAACCTATGGTTCTCAAGCCCAACAACAGATCCAATAAGGACTCTACAAAGAATCCTCTAAAAGAGGTGGATTTTGCTCTTCCAAAAGCTAATGAGGACAAGCTTTTAGGTAGAAGTATTGCATATCTCAAAGAGACCATGGATGAGGCTGTAAGGAGAACATGGCTATTATCTTCAGAGAGGGAAAGAGCATATGGTGATGCAAGGACATCCCAAATTCTCAATAGCCAAGAGGGAAGAAACCAAAAGGTTGAAGGAAGAAGCCAACAGCTAAAGCTGACAAAAGAGCACAAGCAAGCTTGAAAAACAGCTAAAGTCAAGTCAGGCTGAAGAACAGAAAGAAATTGAAGACAAAGGTGAAGATGAAGCTATGGGGGACATGAATGGTACTGAGATGGAGGAAAGAAGTAAGGAAGAATGGAAGAAAGGGAAAAGAAAGAAGGTCAATGCAAGAGAAAGAAGGTAGATAAGACTGAAGAAACCCAATCAATAGCCAAACCAACTACCCTCTATTCCTGAACCAATTGTACCTGACCCCTTAATGACATTCCTGGTGAAACAATCATTCCCAAGGAGGATGTAACACCCCCAAATCCGGGGTCGGGGATCCGGGTTGTCACGAGTTCCATTTCCCTTAATAACACCCAATCTTAATAAATAATCAACTACTCTGTATTGTGACCCCACAATAAACACACACACACCACAAGTTATAGTCTCAGAGATGAACACTCAAAAATAACACAAGTCCTTATATTCCACAATTATAAACCGTTACACCTTAAAAAGGTTCTGAATAAATTTACATATTCCTTGCTATTATTACAATTCATATTATACATAAGTCTGGTTCATCAATAGTTGAAAACCTAGCCTATTGGTAGCTCCTACCTCAGCTACGGCGGCATCAACGCTTTCAGAAGACTGCGGAACGTTTTCTAACCGCTTGCGAATCGGGAGCTTGGTCCTGTTCATCTTTTCTATCTGTTGTTGTGTGATGAAAGAAGAAAGCAAGGGTGAGCAGCAAGCCCACCAAAATAATATGTATAATGATTAACAATATATGAGCCTTCTCAGTACTCATGAAAGTCTTGGTCAAAAGAAATGAACCAAGTTTGATATCTTAATGCGATGAAGTCGCAAAATATTCAGTATATATACATATATACTTTTCAAAATCTTGGAAGTCCTCTTCCATGCATAATATACACAGAGTTCCAGTTTATAACTGTATAAAAATATCGTTGCAAGGTGATCTCATATATCTAGCCTTGTCTCAACGTTTTTCTGAAAATCTTTGATATGCATAAGATAATCATTAACTAGATATAAGTTGAAAATATGAAGTTACAAGATACCCCAATATACTTATATCTTTTCCAAATATTACTTGAACTACCACCGTTCAAGTTATAATTAGTTCAAAAGTTCATCACATAGATGAGACTACAAGACAAGATTTGAATAGATTCAATCTTTGAATATCAATATAAATAATGAAGTTACGAGATACTTCATTAAATCCCGATATATATACACCTATATATACATTTCATACACTCCTTGAAAACCTCTGTTATGAAATTATAAACAGAGTTGCAATATCCAATGAATTTGGAAAGGAGAAAACCTTGGCATAAACCTGATATCTTGCTGATCAGGCAAAGATACCAATAAGTAACCTTTTCTACTAGTAGATGGACGAATTCCCCACTGGTCATCACCCTGGCCGCAATAGGACCTTATGCTGGACTACCACTCAGCCACTTACGCATTTGATGGACTCCCACTGAGCCACTTACACTTTCATGGACGTCCACTGAGCCCATGTTGCTTATGCCGACTCAAATAGATGAACTTACTTCCCAAATGATGGGCAAGTAATCAAGATGTTTTCTCAAAACAGCAACCTCGTTGCGAATGTAAAATACACCACTGAGCTGGATCCCTCAAGTTTTGAACGAGTATTTAAATCCCCTTTAAAAGGAAGATCTTAAATATAAAAATGAGTTTTGGGATCCGCTCTAACTTTTAAAAATCATTTTGAAGACTCGAAAACACTTTAAAGAGTGTTTGGAGTAATGCTGATTTAATGAAATAAATCAGTCCCGATATATTAGAAAATATCTAAATATTATTATTTAAATAATATTCCCATAAAGAATAATCTTTATAAAAATAATTGAAGTAGAAGTCTTAAAACTTATACTTGAATGAGTATTAAATAACAAAGATATACTTATACGAAAGTACTATCTTTATTTGAATAATCAAAGATAAGTTTGATTATCGATACCTTATTCTTTAATAAAATAAAGAACATAACTCAGCAAATAATCGGAGTCATAGATCCTCAAATGAATATTCACATAATATTCATTAAATAATATAAACTAAGTCATAAGCCCTCGAATGAATATTCAAATAATATTCAAATAATAAAATAAAAGGAGTCATAAGTCCTCGAATATATCGTAATAATATTCATATAATAAAATAAAAGAAGTCATAAGCCCTCGAATGAATATTCAAAATAATATTCATTTAATAAAATAAAAGTCATAAGCCCTCGAATGAATATTCGTAATAATATTCATTAAATAAAATAAAGGAGTCATAAGCCCTCGAATGAATATTCGTAATAATATTTATTAAATAAAATAAAGGAGTCATAAGCCCTCGAATGAATATTCGTAATAATATTCATATAATAAAATAAAAGAAGTCATAAGCCCTCGAATGAATATTCAAAATAATATTCATTTAATAAAATAAAGAAGTCATAAGCCCTCGAATGAATATTCGTAATAATATTCATTAAATAAATAAAGTTATCGAATAAACCTTATTCGATTAATAGTTTTAAAAACTATATCAATATATATATATATTAAATATTATTATACTCGGGAGCCTCGCCTCCCGGTTTTAGAAAAAGTTCACCTTTTGATCCCCTATACTAAGGGTATACGCAAATACCGCTTATCTCTAGCATAGGTATTATGCAACGAATAAGCATTTGAACCAACAGATATATAAATCAAGAATACGAAACAGGCATGCATATATACCATATCACATGCTACAATATATCGCAAGAATTTGCTAATAACAAATATGCATTTATCACAAGATCATGCATATACACATATACATCACAACAACAGTATAACGGTAGAAAACTTGCCTGAGTGCTCCCGGATAGACTTAAGCTTAGAGTGGGTCCGATAACCTATGAACAACAACATAAGTCGGAATTAAACCCCGGTCGCTTAAGAAACTAGACTTTAACCATTTAGAGTCCTAACGTTCGCTTTCGCGCTTAACGATTTACTTAAGTCGCTCGAGTACCCTCGGCTCCACCACTTTTAATAAATTAACCATTAAGGGTTTTAAGGTGATTCTTTCGCGAGTGTCTTACCAACTGCCTAACACACCTAACATAATTGTTTCATACTTCAATTAGTCCTTTAAGGTCTTTAACCTATGTTTCGAAGTAAGGCGAGGGGTAATGATTCGTTCGCAAAACGTCGTTACTTAAAACGACCGTTTCTCCTAAACCGTACATCGGAATCAAACGAACCACATATCAAAACGAAGCTCGTAACATGAACTATCTAAACATGGCAATGGTCAAAACCTAGCAGGGAGTTCTCGGGTCCTAATGTTATGAACAAAAGCAGTCTAAAGTAAATCGGACATTACGACGGCTATATTTACGCGATTTCCCAATTTTATACCATTCCAATTCAACCACCAATCAATCCCAATTCATTCATACAATCAACATTCATCCAAAACACACTACAACAGTCCCAACACCTCAAGTTTCTTCCAATTTGTTAGATATATTTGATAATGTCATGGCTAATATGTTTTATGTTTAGATTTCAGATCTTATTTGAACAGAACAAATCAGTACTTAACTGATCAGTACTTATACTGGAAGTCAGAACTTAAGGGATATCAGTACTTATGTTATCAGGAGATAGATATCAGAACTTAAGTGCTGAAGGACGATCAGATAAGGACAGTAGCTGATTATTAAGAAGATCAAGATAAACATAAGAAGAGATATGCATGAAGAAGGAATTCCGTGAAGAATGGAATACTTGGAATAGAAGATATCTGATTGATATATTTTAGGAAGCAGAATTATATTCCATATCAATTAGCGATATCTTGTAACTGTGTAGTATATAAACACAGAATAGGGTTTACACTATAAGTGTTATCATTATCGAGAATATTATTATATAACCTAGCAGCTCTCGTGATATTTTGTTCATCACTGAGAGATAACAGTTCCAGATTGTAACAGAGTTTATTGTTTAAATAAAGTTTGTTTTCTGTTACATAAGTTCTTGAAGTTTGATTTGATTGTAATAAACACTGTATTCACCCCCTCTACAGTGAAAGTGTGACCTAACAAGTGGTATCAGAGCTATCTGTTAACACACATACAGTTAAAGATCCAAACACAATCATGTCTGACACAGAAACTCCAACTAAGCCTACCAAAACTGAGGAATCATCAAAGACATCAACTCAGAGTCGATATGAGACTATCAGAGTTCCCATATTGAGACCATCTGAATATCCCATATGGAAGGTAAGGATGACCATGTTTCTGGAAGCAACAGATCCAGAATACCTTGATAGAATCAAGGAAGGGCCTCACAAACCTACCAAGCTCGCTGTTGTAGTTGCAGGTGAAGCAGCAATGACCGTACCAAAGGAAAAGAATGATTACACTGCTGAAGATATAGCATCTATTGCTAAGGATGCCAAGGTACGACTTATTGCATAGTGCCATTGATAATGTAATGTCAAACAGGGTAATCAACTGCAAGACTGCTAAGGAGATATGGGATGCACTGGAGACAAGGTGTCAAGGAACTGAAACAGTTAAGAAGAACAGGAAGACAATACTCACTCAAGAGTATGAACACTTTGACTCTAGGACTAATGAGTCATTGACTGATGTATATGATAGATTTGTCAAACTCTTGAATGACTTGTCATTGTAATAAGGAGTATGATCTTGAAGATACAAACCTTAAATTCCTGTTAGCTCTTCCTGAATGTTGGGATTTGAAGGCAACAACAATAAGAGACAACTACAATCTTGATGAAACAACTCTTGATGAAATCTATGGAATGCTCAAGACTCATGAACTTGAGATGGAACAAAGAAGCAAGAGGAAAGGAGGAAAGTCAAGGACAGTTGCTCTCAAGGTGAAGAGGAATCCCCCAAACCACCTTCCTCAAAGAAAGACAAGGGTAAAGCTCTTATCATAAAGTCTGATACTGAGTCATCAAGTTCTGAGAGTGATGATGACTCAGATTCTGAAAGCTTGCCTGAAACTGATGCTGATGAGGAGATGATGAAGCTGTGTGCTCTTATGGTGAAAGGAATCACAAAGATTGCATACAGGAAGTTCAGGAAGGGAAAGAAGTTTTCCAGGAAAGGCATAAGTTCTGATAAGAAGAATTTCAGAAGATCTGAAGGAAGAGGAGGAAAGTCTGACAGAGGAGATTACGCTAATGTTAAATGTTATAATTGTGGTGAGAAAGGCCACATATCTCCTGATTGCAAGAAGACCAAGAATGACAAAGGCAAAGCTCTTGTCACAAAGCAGAAAAGCTGGACAGACACCTCAGACTCTGAAAGTGAGGAGAACTATGCATTGATGGCAAATGCTGATAAATCAAGTTCTGAGAGCAGTTCTGAAGCTGCTGAAACAAAGGTACCTCAGACTACTTATGCTTTTCATACTGATGATATTAATGAGTTGAGAAGATATCTTAAAACCATGTTTGTTAGTTATAGAGATCAAACTTTAACATGTGAAAGATTAACTTCTGAAAATCTTGCTTTTAGGAAAAGAAATGATTTCTTAGAAAAAGAGTTAGTCATGTTCATCAAACTCAGAAGGATAGAGATGATGCTTTTTATGTTAGGGATGAAGTGCTAAAAATGAATGAATCTCTAAAAACTGAGTTAGAAAAGGAGAGAGAGATTATCAGAACTTGGACTAACTCTGGCAAAACAACTCAAAATTTGCTAAGCAGTGGAAACTGGAAAGAGGGCTTAGGTTATGGAGAAAATAAAAAGGAACTGTAGAAATTAAGCCTGTTGATAAGCAAAAGCCGAAGTTAAAACCTGTTAAGTTTGTAACTGAAAAATCTGAAAATGAGAAATCAGAAGTTAAAAAGGAATTAGCTTCTGACAAACTAAAACAGGAAAAGACAGCTGAAGTTAACATAGGCTTAATGACAAAGAAGCAGCTTAAGCATAAGCTGAAAGATGTTAAGAATGCAAACAAGGTAAAATCACCTAGGAAAAACAGGAATGGAAAGGAAGGTGTGAATAAAAGCAATAACTATAAATCTGTTCCTGATGCTCCTAGGAAAGCATGTCATAACTGTGGAAGTTCTAACCATCTGGCTTCTTTTTGCAGGAAGAATAAGAATATTAACTCCTTATCTACAAAGTCAGGAGTTAAGAGTCAGTCTGTTAGATACAAACCACAAAATCCTTGTTTTCATTGTGGTAGTTTATGGCATTCCATTTATACTTGTAAGGAATATCATAGTTTGTACTATGATTATTATCAAATAAAACCTTCTTTAAAGAAAGTTTCTGTTGTTCCTTCTAGTAAGTTCTGATTCAAAGTCTGGTAGTAAAGTTCTGATAAGAAAACTGTTAACATAAAATCTGATGCTAAATCCGCTGCAAATGTTAACAAACCTAAAAAGGCCAAAGGATCCAAGCAAGTCTGGGTCCTTAAAACTAATAATTAGTGGTCTTTTTGATTGCAGGGCAACAGGAAAAATATTTTAGTTCTGGACAGTGGATGTTCAGGACATATGACTGGAAATAAGGCCCTGCTATCAGACTTTGTGGAGAAAGCTGGCCCAAGTGTTTCTTATGGAGATGGCAACATTGGAAAAACTTTGGGATATGGCAATATCAATCTTGGGAATGTCATCATTAAAGATGTAGCTCTGGTCTCAGGACTTAAACACAACTTACTGAGTATAAGTCAAATCTGTGACAGAGGTTATCATGTTGATTTCTTTGCAGAACATTGTGAAATAGTTAGTAAATCTAAAGGAAAAATTGTTCTGAAGGGATTCAGGCGTGGTAACATTTATGAAGCTAAGCTTTCAACAAGTTCTGATGGTTCTGCAATCTGTTTAGTGAGTAGAGCCTCAACTGAAGAAAGCTGGAATTGGCACAAGAAACTCTCTCATTTAAACTTCAACAAGATAAATGAACTGATCAAGAAAGATCTTGTGAGAGGACTGCCAAAATCAGTGTTTGTTCCTGATGGTCTTTGTGACTCATGTCAGAAGGCTAAACAAAGAAAATCTTCGTTCAAGAGCAAGACTGAATCATCAATTCTTGAGCCTTATTATCTACTTCATGTTGATCTATTTGGTCCAGTGAATGTCATGTCTATTGCAAAGAAGAAATATGCGTTGGTCATAGTAGATGAGTTCACCAGATACACATGGGTGTATTTCTTGCACACAAAAAGTGAAACTGCATCTATCCTGATTGATCATGTCAAACATCTGGATAAATTGATCAAAGATTCTGTGAAAATTTTGAGGAGTGATAATGGCACTGAATTCAAGAATTGATAATGGAAGAGTTCTGCAAAAATCATGGAATAAAGCAGGAATTTTCTGCTCCTGGAACTCCACAGCAAAATGGAGTTGTTGAAAGGAAGAATAGAACTCTATTGAAGCTGCACGAACAATGCTTGAAGAAGCAAAGCTTCCAACCTATTTCTGGGCTGAAGCTGTGCAGACTGCTTGTTTTACTCAAAATGCAACACTCATTAACAAGCATGGAAAAACACCATATGAGATGGTGAAGAACAAGAAGCCAAATCTCAAATACTTTCATGTATTTGGATGTAAGTGTTTTGTTCTCAAGACTCATCCTGAACAGCTATCCAAGTTTGATCTAAAAGCTGATGAGGGAATCTTTGTAGGATATCCACTTTCTACAAAAGCCTTCAGAGTCTATAATTTGAGAACAAAAGTGGTCATGGAATCTATCAATGTCTCTTTTGATGACAAGAAGATCACTGGACTTGAAGATTGCATTGATCATGATCAGCTGAGATTTGAAAATGAAGATTCATATTCTGATACCTCAAGTCCTGACAGTCTAAGTCCTGATACTGTAAATTCTGATGGATTAAACTCTGATGTTATTGAAACTGTGGTGACTACGTCAAAGGAAGATGCACCAATGCAGGGGGAGCATACTCAAGATATTATCACATCTCAAGAAGCATCAGAACATACATCTGGCTCTTCAAATTCTGATTCGTCAAGTTCTGATAAGCCAAGTACTGACAGTGCTGAAAATCTAAATACTGAAGGATCCAACTCAGAGAGCATAGTTTCAGGGGGAGCATCAGAAAATGAAACCGAAGACAGCATGAATCATGGGGGAGCATCCAGTTCTAGAGAAAATCTTCCATCTGCAAGGAAGTGGACAAAATCACATACACCTGATTTAATAATTGGAAATCCTGAGGCAGGTGTCAGAACTAGAACAGGTACTTCGAATGAATGTCTTTACAATTCTTTTCTCTCTCAGTCTGAGCCAAAGAAAGTGGAAGAAGCTCTTCAAGATGCTGATTGGGTGCAAGCAATGCAGGAAGAGTTGAATGAATTTGAAAGAAACAAAGTCTGGACCTTAGTGCCAAGACCCAAGAATAGATCGGTTGTTGGTACAAAGTGGGTATTCAGAAACAAAACTGACAGTGATGGCATAATTGTAAGGAACAAGGCAAGGCTGGTTGCAAAAGGATATTCTCAACAGGAGGGAATTGACTATGATGAAACATTTGCTCCAGTTGCTAGGTTAGAAGCCATAAGGATATTCATGGCTTATGCTGCTCACAAAAAGTTTACTGTCTTTCAAATGGATGTGAAAAGTGCTTTTCTCAATGGAGAATTGGAAGAGGAAGTATATGTTGAACAACCTCCAGGCTTTGTAGATTCCAAACATCCAGATTATGTCTACAGGCTTGATAAAGCACTTTATGGACTTAAGCAAGCTCCTAGAGCATGGTATGAGACTTTAGCTCAGTTTCTTCTGGAAAGTGGATTCAACAGAGGAACTATTGACAAAACATTGTTCTATCTCAACCATGGCAAGGACTTACTTTTGATCCAGATTTATGTTGATGATATTATTTTTGGGTCTCCAAATGACAAACTTTGCAAAAAGTTTGCCAACCTAATGCAGTCAAGATATCAGATGAGTATGATGGGAGAACTTAGTTATTTTCTGGGCCTTCAAGTCAAGCAGAGTGAAGAAGGAACTTTTATTTGTCAATCTAAGTACACCAGAAACTTGCTGAAGAAATTTGGAATGCAAGACTGTTCAAGTGCATCCACTCCCATGGCCACTGCAACAAAACTGGATAAGGATACTGGTAATTCAGTAGATATTACTGATTACAGAGGTATGATTGGCTCACTTCTC